>NW_025533924.1:0-277500 GCF_020615455.1 Coregonus clupeaformis | reverse complement strand
CCAAGATGTTCAAAAATGTTCATAAGTGACAAGCATGGTCAAATAATAATCAGGAATAAATCTCAGTTGGCTTTTCATGCCGATCATTAAGAGTTGAAAACAGCAGGTCTGGGACAGGTAGGGGTTCCATAACCGCAGGCAGAACAGTTGAAACTGGAATAGCAGCAAGGCCAGGCGGACTGGGGACAGCAAGGAGTCACCACGGCCGGTAGTCCCGACGATATGGTCCTAGGGCTCAGGTCTCTCAGTTGGCTTTTCATAGCCGATCATTAAGAGTTGAAAACAGCAGGTCTGGGACAGGTAGGGGTTTCGTAACCGCAGGCAGAACAGTTGAAACTGGAATAGCAGCAAGGCCAGGCGGACTGGGGACAGCAAGGTGTCAGCATGCCCGGTAGTCCTGACGTATGGTCCTAGGGCTCAGGTTCTCAGAGAGAAAGAGAGAACGAGAGAATTAGAGAGAGCATACTTAAATTCACACAGGACACTGGATAAGACAGGAGAAGTACTCCAGGTATAACCAACTAACCCCAGCCCCCGACACATAAACTACTGCAGCATAAATACTGGAGGCTGAGACAGGAGCGGTCCGGAGACACTGTGGCCCCATCCGAAGAAACCCCGGACAGGGCCAAACAGGAAGGATATAACCCCACCCACTCCGCCAAAGCACAGCCCCCGCACCACCAGAGGGATATCCTCAACCACCAACTTACAATCCTGAGACAAGGCCGAGTATAGCCCACAGAGGTCTCCACCACAGCACAAACCAAGGGGGGCGCCAACCCAGACAGGAAGATCACGTCAGTAACTCAACCCACTCAAGTGACGCACCCCTCCTAGGGGACGGCATGAAAGAGCACCAGCAAGCCAGTGACTCAGCCCCTGTAACAGGGTTAGAGGCAGAGAACCCCAGTGGAGAGAGGGGAACCGGCCTGGCAGAGACAGCAAGGGCTGTTCGTTGCTCCAGAGCCTTTCCGTTCACCTTCACACTCCTGGGCCAGACTACACTCAATCATATGACCTACTGAAGAGATAAGTCTTCAGTAAAGACTTAAAGGTTGAGACCGAGTCTGCGTCTCTCACATGGGTAGGCAGACTGTTCCATAAAAATGGAGATCTATAGGAGAAAGCCCTGCCTCCCGCTGTTTGCTTAGAAATTCTAGGGACAATTAGGAGGCCTGCGTCTTGTGACCGTAGCGTACGTATTGGTATGTACGGCAGGACCAACTCGGAAAGATAGGTAGGAGCAAGCCCATGTAACGCTTTATAGGTTAACAGTAAAACCTTGAAATCAGCCCTTGCCTTAACAGGAAGCCAGTGTAGGGAAGCTAGCACTGGAGTAATATGATCAAATTTCTTGGTTCTAGTCAGGATTCTAGCAGCCGTATTTAGCACTAACTGAAGTTTATTTAGTGCTTTATCCGGGTAGCCGGAAAGTAGAGCATTGCAGTAGTCTAACCTAGAAGTAACAAATGCATGGATTAATTTTTTCTGCATCATTTTTGGACAGAAAATTTCTGATTTTTGCAATGTTACGTAGATGGAAAAAAGCTGTCCTTGAAACAGTCTTGATATGTTCGTCAAAAGAGAGATCAGGGTCAAGAGTAACGCCGAGGTCCTTCACAGTTTTATTTGAGACGACTTTACAACCATCAAGATGAATTGTCAGATTTAACAGAAGATCTCTTTGTTTCTTGGGACCTAGAACAAGCATCTCTGTTTTGTCCGAGTTTAAAAGTAGAAAGTTTTCAGCCATCCACTTCCTTATGTCTGAAACACAGGCTTCTAGCGAGGGCAATTTTGGGGCTTCACCATGTTTCATTGAAATGTACAGCTGTGTGTCATCCGCATAGCAGTGAAAGTTAACATTATGTTTTCGAATAACATCCCCAAGAGGTAAAATATATAGTGAAAACAATAGTGGTCCTAAAACGGAACCTTGAGGAACACCGAAATGTACAGTTGATTTGTCGGAGGACAGACCATTCACAGAGACAAACTGATATCTTTCCGACAGGTAAGATCTAAACCAGGCCAGAACTTGTCCGTGTAGACCAATTTGGGTTTCCAGTCTCTCCAAAAGAATGTGGTGATCGATGGTGTCAAAGGCAGCACTAAGGTCTAGTAGCACGAGGACAGATGCAGAGCCTCGGTCTGACGCCATTAAAAGGTCATTTACCACCTTCACAAGTGCAGTCTCAGTGCTATGATGGGGTCTAAAACCAGACTGAAGCATTTCGTATACATTGTTTGTCTTCAGAAAGGCAGTGAGGTTGCTGCGCAACAGCTTTTTCTAAAATTTTTGAGAGGAATGGAAGATTCGATATAGGCCGATAGTTTTTTATATTTTCCGGGTCAAGGTTTGGCTTTTCAAGAGAGGCTTTATCACTGCCACTTTTAGTGAGTTTGGTACACATCCGGTGGATAGAGAGCTGTTTATTATGTTCAACATAGGAGGGCCAAGCACAGGAAGCAGCTCCTTCAGCAGTTTAGTAGGAATAGGATCCAGTATGCAGCTTGAAGGTTTAGAGGCCATGATTATTTTCATCATTGTGTCAAGAGATATAGTACTAAAACACTTAAGTGTCTCTCCCGATCCCAGGCCCTCGCAGAGCTGGTGCAGATCCAGGACAGCTAAGCCCTGGAGGAATACGCAGATTCAAAGAGGAGTCCGTAATTTGCTTTCTAATGGTCATGATCTTTTCCTCAAAGAAGTTCATGAATTTATTACTGCTGAAGTGAAAGCCATCCTCTCTTGGGGAATGCTGCTTTTTAGTTAGCTTTGCAACAGTATCAAAAATAAATTTTGGATTGTTCTTATTTTCCTCGATTAAGTTGGAAAAGTAGGATGATCGAGCAGCAGTGAGGGCTCTTCGGTACTGCACGGTACTGTCTTTCCAAGCTAGTCGGAAGACTTCCAGTTTGGTGTGGCGCCATTTCCGTTCCAATTTCCTGGAAGCTTGCTTCAAAGCTCGGGTATTTTCTGTATACCAGGGAGCTAGTTTCTTATGACAAATGTTTTTTCGTTTTTAGGGGTGCAACTGCATCTAGGGTATTGCGCAAGGTTAAATTGAGTTCCTCAGTTAAGTGGTTAACTGATTTTTGTCCTCTGACGTCCTTGGGTAGGCAGAAGGAGTCTGGAAGGGCATCAAGGAATTTTTGTGTTGTCTGAGAATTTATAGCACGACTTTTGATGCTCCTTGGTTGGGGTCTGAGCAGATTATTTGTTGCGATTGCAAACGTAATAAAATGGTGGTCCGATAGTCCAGGATTTTGTGGAAAAACATTAAGATCTACAACATTTATTCCATGGGACAAAACTAGGTCCAGAGTATGACTGTGGCAGTGAGTAGGTCCAGAGACATGTTGGACAAAACCCACTGAGTCGATGATGGCTCCGAAAGACTTTTGGAGTGGGTCTGTGGACTTCTCCATGTGAATATTAAAATCACCAAAAATTAGAATATGATCTGCTATGACTACAAGGTCTGATAGGAATTCAGGAAACTCAGAGAGGAACGCTGTATATGGCCCAGGAGGCCTGTAAACAGTAGCTATAAAAAGTGATTGAGTAGGCTGCATAGATTTCATGACTAGAAGCTCAAAAGACGAAAACGCCATTTTTTTTTTTGTAAATTGAAATTTGCTATCGTAAATGTTAGCAACACCTCCGCCTTTGCGGGATGCACGGGGAATATGGTCACTAGTGTAACCAGGAGGTGAGGCCTCATTTAACACAGCAAATTCATCAGGCTTAAGCCATGTTTCAGTCAGGCCAATCACATCAAGATTATGATCAGTGATTAGTTCACTGACTATGACTGCCTTTGAAGTGAGGGATCTAACATTAAGTAACCCTATTTTGAGATGTGAGGTATCACGATCTCTTTCAATAATGGCAGGAATGGAGGAGGTCTTTATCCTAATAAGATTGCTAAGGCGAACACCGCCATGTTTAGTTTTGCCCAACCTAGGTCGAGGCACAGACACAGTCTCAATGGGTATGGCTGAGCTGACTACACTGACTGTGCTATTGGCAGACTCCACTAAGCTGGCAGGTTGGCTAACAGCCTGCTGCCTGGCCTGCACCCTATTTCACTGTGGGGCTAGAGGAGTTAGAGCCCTATCTATGTTGGTAGATAAGATGAGAGCACCCCTCCAGCTAGGATGGAGTCCGTCACTCCTCAGCAGGTCAGGCTTGGTCCTGTTTGTGGGTGAGTCCCAGAAAGAGGGCCAATTATCTACAAATTCTATCTTTTGGGAGGGGCAGAAAACAGTTTTCAACCAGCGATTGAGTGCTGAGACTCTGCTGTAGAGCTCGTCACTCCCCTAACTGGGAGGGGGCCAGAGACAATTACTCGATGCCGACACATCTTTCTAGCTGATTTACACGCTGAAGCTATGTTGCACTTGGTGACCTCTGACTGTTTCATCCTAACATCGTTGGTGCCGACGTGAATAACAATATCTCTATACTCTCTACACTCGCCAGTTTTAGCTTTAGCCAGCACCATCTTTAGATTAGCCTTAACGTCGGTAGCCCTGCCCCCTGGTAAACAGTGTATGATCGCTGGGTGATTCGTTTTAAGTCTAATACTGCGGGTAATGGAGTCGCCAATGACTAGGGTTTTTCAATTTGTCAGAGCTAATGGTGGAGCCTTCGAGCCTCAGACCCCGTAACGGGAGGAGTAGAGACAAGAGAAGACTCAGACTCAGACTCCGACTCGCTACATAATGGGGAAAACCGGTTGAAAGTTTCTGTCGGCTGAATGAGCGACACCGGTTGAGCATTCCAACAGTATTTCCCTCCAGAAGCCATGAGAAAGTTGTCCGGCTGCGGGGACTGTGCGGGGGATTTATACTAACGTTACTATCTGTACTTACTGGTGGCACAGACGCTGTTTCTTCCTTTCCTACACTGAAATTACCCTTGCCTAACGATTGCGTCTGAAGCTGGGCTTGTAGCACAGCTATTCTCGCCGTAAGGGGCGATCGTTCTCCTGTATATTATGAGTACAGCGACTGCAATTAGAAGACATCATGTTAATGTTACTACTTAGCTTCGGCTGTTGAAGATGTTGACGAACCATGTCCAGATAAAGCGTCCGGAGTGAAAAAGTTGAATGAGGGAAAAAAGTTGCGATGGAAAAAAGGAAAATAAAGTAAAGTTGGCAGCAAAAACGCACAGGAAAATGACTCTTCTGTCTCGGGACATTCACTCCTTGGAGGAGAGCGCGCTTTTTCCCAGAATCACCCAGAATGCCCATGTGGAAAAACCCTACAGTATATCTAACATCGGCTAAACCAGAGGTGGTACCACAGGTTCCAGAGTGGTGGGGCAGTTCTTTTTCCTGGAGCTCAGAGTTTTTCCTGATCTGGTAACCTAACCAGGTAAAACTCTGTTCCCTGTAGGGTATGACCGGGATTAATAAATTGTAAAATGGTTTTATATGGGCTATGATGGGACCAGCATTTTTCCAAAATCAGGTCATATGGGTTTTATAAAACTGCTGGAAAAACTCCTGGTCCTAGGGATGATGAAAACTCTGTCGAACTTCAGCAATCTTGCACTTGTTCATATGAATTCCATTTAAAAACTAAACTAACAGGGTTGTACAGACACAACAACTGTGATTGGACAATAGAACTAACAGGGCTGAGCTGGCTGTATGCAGGTTTGCATCATGTACGCCTTCGCATCTGTAATTAAAAAGTTAATCACACAGTCTGTCATCACTATTGTGTTGATTGATTTTCCAGTTCATAATGTTGGATTAAAAATGTCTAGGTAGCCTAGCTAGCCGAAGTTTGAATATAAACCAAATTTGATGACCTTAAATTATTTTCTCCTAACACAAATAAAAGGGCTATAAATAGATAAGGTTAGCGGTTGGTTTACCCTGTCAGAAAGGACAGGGCCACAGCAGGCTGTATTCGGTAGGCCAGTTGATCAGACTGGGCACTGATGCCTGTCGATGGTTTTATGACTATCTTAAAGATAGAACTCAGGCCGTCATGGTCGACGGGGTCAAGTCTGACCCCTTACAGTTACTTAAAGGGGTCCCTCAGGGTTCAATAATTGGCCCACTATTGTTCTCACTTTATATAAACAACATTGGTAATGTCAGATATTGTAAAATCCATTTATATGCAGATGAAACAGTGATGTACTCTATTGCTCCAACAGCGAACCAAGCTTTAATGCAGTTGGAGTCTGATTTTAGGATACTACAGGGGTCTCTTTTACAGCTTAAACTTGTTTTAAACGCTAAGAAAACAAATGTCATGTTTTTTTCTAGGTCTAAACTCTCAATTAGAAACACTTTTGTAATCACTAGCTTGGATGGTACTCAAATCAAACAGGTCTCTGCATATAAATACTTAGGGGTATGGTTAGATGATAGGCTTTCTTTTAAAAAACATGTTACTGAATTGGGAAAAAAGCTCAAATTCAAGATAGGGTTCCTTTACAGAAACAGGGCTTGTCTGTCCTCCGTAAATAGAAAACAAATTGTGCAGGCTACTTTTATGTCCGTTTTAGATTATGGTGATATTATCTATATGCATGCATCGGCAAACACATTAAAACCACTGGATGCTATTTAACATTGTGCACTCAGGTTTATCACGGGTGATAGTTACACTGTTTCCTATATCAACATGTGGGTTGGGCCTCTATCTGTGAGGCGAGAGCAACATGCTCTCTTGTTTATTTATAAAGCACTTCTTTTAAAACTACCTCCATATATATCATCATTAATTTCCACTAGATATACTAATTTTTAAACCAGATCACAGATGTGGATTACATTAGAGACTCCTGTGGTCTCCACAGAGTTGGGTAGGACTGCCTTCAGTTCCTTTGCACCTTATTTATGGAACAAACTGCAGATCCAACTTAAGTTAGACACTCTGGTGTCCCTTGCCCATTTTAAAAATGTATATGATGTTGTCTGTGATTGTTTCTGTTGAATTGTGTTTTTGTTTTGTATGTTTGAAATGTTATTGTCTGTATGTCTAAAACTGTACATGTCAACACAGGGCACAGCCGTAAAAGAGATCCAGGTCTCAGTCAGTTTTTCCCTGTTAAAATAAAGATTAAAAAAAATAAAAAATAATAATCCCATACAGCATGTCAGACTGGTAAAACCATCTCCTTTTGATCCCATACAGCATGTCAGACTGGTAAAACCATCTCCTTTTGATCCCATACAGCATGTCAGACTGGTAAAACCATCTCCTTTTGATCCCATACAGCATGTCAGACTGGTAAAACCATCTCCTTTTGATCCCATACAGCATGTCAGACTGGTAAAACCATCTCCTTTTGATCCCATACAGCATGTCAGACTGGTAAAACCATCTCCTTTTGATCCAATACAGCATGTCAGACTGGTAAAACCATCTCCTTTTGATCCAATACAGCCCTGCAGGCTCCATCATGTGTCTGTTTAACATCACGTTCTCTAACTAATGTTCTCTCAACCGCAGGCTCCATCATGTGTCTGTTTAACGTCACGTTCTCTAACTAATGTTCTCTCACCTGCAGGCTCCATCAAGTGTCTGTTTAACGTCACGTTCTCTAACTAATGTTCTCTCACCTGCAGGCTCCATCAAGTGTCTGTTTAACGTCACGTTCTCTAACTAATGTTCTCTCACCTGCAGGCTCCATCATGTGTCTGTTTAACGTCACGTTCTCTAACTAATGTTCTCTCACCTGCAGGCTCCATCATGTGTCTGTTTAACGTCACGTTCTCTAACTAATGTTCTCTCACCTGCAGGCTCCATCATGTGTCTGTTTAACGTCACGTTCTCTAACTAATGTTCTCTCACCTGCAGGCTCCATCATGTGTCTGTTTAACGTCACGTTCTCTAACTAATGTTCTCTCACCTGCAGGCTCCATCAGGTGTCTGTTTAACATCACGTTCTTTTGGCACATGCTCAGTAGGTCCTCCCCAACGTCTGCAACACAACGTTACACAGATATTGGGATTTTACACAGCATTTAGGTAACTTTAAAACGTAACAGAAACATTGGGCTTTAAATAGAAGAGCACTTTAATACAAGTGCAATAATTATTTACATTTTTACATTTTAGTCATTTAGCAGACGCGCTTATCCAGAGCGACTTACAGTTAGTGAGTGCATACATTATTTTTCATACTGGCCCCCCGTGGGAATCAAACCCACAACCCTGGCGTTGCAAACGCCATTCTCTACCAACTGAGCTACACGGGACTATGACAACAATTTAGCTTTCCTCTCAAATACAGTACAGTAGCCTATAAACATCCTGATTCCGTGGGTGAGATCCTTTAAATCGTACATATCTGTTGCTTCTTCACACTTGATTTGTCTTTCCTCTCTTTTTAACATGAGAAATGTACCTTTTAACATGAGAAATGTAACCTATGGTTTTAACTTTTGAAAATAACCTAGGGTTTGCAAAAAAAAAAGAAATAAAATGTTCCTGATGAGGCGTACAACTTGTGCCAAAGTTACCTACAAAATAATTACAGGTGGTCTTTATAAAACCATACTAGTGTAACATGGTGGTCTTTATAAAACCCTACTATAGTAACATGGTGGTCTTTATAAAACCATACTAGTGTAACATGGTGGTCTTTATAAAACCCTACTATAGTAACATGGTGGTCTTTATAAAACCATACTAGTGTAACATGGTGGTCTTTATAAAACCCTACTATAGTAACATGGTGGTCTTTATAAAACCCTACTATAGTAACATGGTGGTCTTTATAAAACCATACTATAGTAACACGGTGGTCTTTATAAAATCCTACTATAGTGTAACACCATGTATCACTGTAACAGTCATGCCCTGGAGGAACAGACCAATTAACTGGAGAGATGATCAGAACAATAGTGTTGACTGGTAGAGACATACAGCACCATCATCTACAGACGTGGGTGTAGAGGCATGTTAAATCATGTTAAATCACTATCCTGGTTACCATAATCTACAGTCTGTTCTGTAGAAAAGGCATGGCTAAATTACTGGTGAAAGCATGTTTTATGGTTGGACCTGCAGTCACAACAAGCATATGTTGCCTACAAATACTGTCACAGACGGTAAACCAGATATCTAAAAAGGACCTAGATAACAATGTCCCAATATTCTCAACTATTTGATAGTTGATACATCACTGAACCATCCTTTTAACTGCTTTGAATGCATATTTTCTAAATGTGATTACTACTTGTCACTACATTTAATCCATCCGTTCCCTTCATTGTTTGAGCTATACATTTAAACATATAATGTGTGACATTACCTGGATAAGATTCATGTCTAGAAATGTGAAGGTGACTGTATATTCTGAGCCAGTTCGTTGGCAGGGCCAGGGCTCCTGTAACTAGGGGTGTGAACATTTATCGTCGTTAAGTTGGAAAAATGGCAGAGAAAGGCTAGCGACAGGAGCGAACAGCCTGCTCTGCCTCGAGTCAGTACATTATTGAGTCTGCTGCTGCGCTGTGCTTTTACCTGACAGGCTGAAGTACGGACTGACTGCTGGGAACATGTCTACCAATTCATCAGCAAGCTGTCAAAACTATCCTAAATAAGTGACAAGCTACATGCTGTTTATCAGTGCACCCTTAGCTAGCTAACATTACAACCCTGTGTTTATCAGAGCAGTGCCCAACATCCTTAGCTAGCTAGCTAACATTACATCCCTGTGTTTATCAGTGCAGTGCCCAACATCCTTAGCTAGCTAGCTAACATCACATCCCTGTGTTTATCAGTGCAGTGTCCAACATCCTTAGCTAGCTAGCTAACATTACAACCCTGTGTTTATCAGAGCAGTGCCCAACATCCTTAGCTAGCTAGCTAACATTACATCCCTGTGTTTATCAGTGCAGTGCCCAACATCCTTAGCTAGCTAGCTAACATCACATCCCTGTGTTTATCAGTGCAGTGTCCAACATCCTTAGCTAGCTAGCTAACATTACATCCCTGTGTTTATCAGAGCAGTGCCCAACATCCTTAGCTAGCTAGCTAACATTACATCCCTGTGTTTATCAGTGCAGTGTCCAACATCCTTAGCTAGCTAGCTAACATTACATCCCTGTGTTTATCAGAGCAGTGCCCAACATCCTTAGCTAGCTAGCTAACATTACATCCCTGTGTTTATCAGAGCAGTGCCCAACATCCTTAGCTAGCTAGCTAACATCACATCCCTGTGTTTATCAGTGCAGTGTCCAACATCCTTAGCTAGCTAGCTAACATTACATCCCTGTGTTTATTAGTGCAGTGCCCAACATCTTTAGCTAGCTAGCTAACATTACATCCCTGTGTTTGTCAGTGAAGCTAGTTAGCAGCAGGCAAGCCACAACAAGCTAAATCAGCTGATGGAATCACTGGCGACCGATATACAGTACCAGTCAAAAGTTTGGACACACCTACTCATTCAAGGGTTTAGTGATAGAATCCGGGCAGCTTTATTATGAGAAGGGGAAAATGAGCCTGCAACAGCAGTCACGCATAAAATCGCTAAATTGAGAAATATGATGCAATTATTTGAAAAAGGGAGGATTTCTTATCACATCATGCCAAGGAATTATTAGACAGTGAGATGTTCTGCCTAGGATAGCACTCCTCAGACTGGACCGGTAGAAAATGGGCCAGACTATCTGGACAAGAATGCTACGAGTTGTGCAACAGAGATGCGCTCAATTGAAGTTACATTGCGGTCTGTTGAATTGGACCTGGATTTTCTCCATATGAATGCTATTCCATCCTTGAATTGACTGGGACTTAGCTGGAATTGCCCCCCAAACTCTGATACGCACACAAACAGCTAATAATCACGACATTGATCAGCTAGTGCAGGGCCGGAACAGAAGCCTGCACCCCAGTAACTCTCCAGGACCAGGGGCCTCATTTACAAACAGTGCAGGGCTGGAACAGAAGCCTTCACCCCAGTAACTCTCCAGGACCAGGGGCCTCATTTATAAACAGTGCAGGGCTGGAACAGGAGCCTGCACCCCAGTAACTCACCAGGACCAGGGGGGGATATGATGAATACGCGGGGGATATGATGAATACGTGGGGGATATGATGAATAAATACAGTATAGGCTACAGTATGGATATAGGCTACAATATGGTATAGGCTACAGTATGGGTATAGGCTACAGTATGGGTATAGGCTACAGTATGGGTATAGGCTACAGTATGGTATAGGCTACAGTACTGCTTTGCGATAGGAGCGTGACATCATAGCCTAATTAATCTCAGAGGCTATAGGAGATAGAAACACAATAATCTATTGATGAACAAAATATTGAACAACAATTTGTCTTTTGCATAGAAATGTGGGCTGTAGCATTTACTTTTAAATCGTTTTGAATATACAATCAATCTTGCAGAATGTGCGGACAGTGTATGGCACTCGCTATTGGTGGAATGCATGTTTAGTTTGAAAAAGTCACCGCAAAATATCAAAACATTCTGCACACACCTCTACAGAAATGTAATCAAATTAGCCATTGCTCTTTACATTTACATTTTAGTCATTTAGCAGACGCTCTTATCCAGAGCGACTTACAGTTAGTGAGTGCATACATTTTCATACTGGCCCCCCGTGGGAAACGAACCCACAACCCTGGCGTTGTAAGCGCCATGCTCTACCAACTGAGCTACAGGGGACTACCTCTTTCTTTTAGAAACTGCCATGGCCTAATTCCAAATGATACAGAAAATAAAGGTCGTCATTGTCACCATAAATGGTGAATGGAGAGCGTTTTCCAGGCGGAGTTACGTATTCTACTCAGAAATGGTGCATGCAGATATTTAGCGTGAAATTTACGCAGCGGTTATAAATGAGGCCCCAGGGGAGAAGAACCCTGGTTTACCTGTTGGTACCTCACCTGTGCAGTACACCGTTTTGGCCACCGTTGCCATGACTATGCTGGTCAGCCCAGTCCCCGCCCCCAACTCCAAGACGGTGGCTCCTCTGAACGTAGTTGGCTGAGACAGGATTAAATCAGCCAATAGGAACGCACCACGCCAGACCTAGGAAAGGAGAGATGGTGTCTTCAGAAAATATTCACACCCCTTGACTTTTTCCACATTTTGTTGTGTTACAGCCTGAATTTAAAACTGATAAAATTGAGATCTAATAAAAAATAAAAAGCTGAAATGTATTGAGTCAATAAGCATTCAACCCCTTTGTAATGTCAAGCCTAAATAAATTCAGGAGTAAAAATGTGCTTAACAAGTCACATAATAAGTTGCATGGACTCACTCTGTGTGCAATAATAGTGTTTAACATGATTTTTTAATGACTACCTCATCTCTGTACCCCACACATACAATTATCTGTAAGGTCCCTGAGTCGAGCAGTGAATTTCAAGCACAGATTCAACTACAAAGACCAGGGAGGTTTTCCAATGCCTCGTTAAGAAGGGCTCCTATTGGTAGATGGGTAAAATAAATAAGAAATCTGACATTGAATATCCCTTTGAGCATGGTGAAGTTATTAATTACAGTTTGGATGGTGTATCAATACACCCAGTCACTACAAAGATACAGTCATCCTTCCTAACTCAGTTGCCAGAGAGGAAGGAAACCACTCAGGGGTTTCACCATAAGGCCAATGGTGACTTTAAAACAGTTACAGAGTTTAATGGCTGTAATAGGAGAAAACTGAGGATGGATCAACAACATTGTAGTTACTCCACAATACTAACCTAATTAACAGAGTGAAAAGAAGGAAGCCTGTACATAACAAAAATATTCCAAAACATGCATCCTGTTTGCAACAAGCCACTAAAGTAATACTGCAAAAAATGTGACAAAGCAATTCCCTTTTTGTCCTGAATACAAAGTGTTATGTTTGGGGCAAATCCAATACAACACATTGCTGAGTAACACTCTCCATATTTTCAAGCATAGTGGTGGCTGCATCATGTTATGGGTATGCTTGTAATCATTAAGGACTGGGGAGCTTTTCAGGATAGAAAAGAAACAAAATGGTGCTAAGCACAAGCAAAATCCTTGAGTAAAACCTGGTTCAGTCTGCTTTCCACCAGACACTGGGAGATGAATACACCTTTCAGCAGGCCAATAACCTAAAACACAAGGCAAAATCTACACTAGGGATGTTTACCAAAAAGACAGTGAATGTTCTGGAGTAGCCGAGTTACAGTTTTGACTTGAAAATATATGGCAAGACCTGAAAATGGTTGTCTAGCAATGATCAACAATCAATTTGACAGAGATTATAGAAATTTGAAAATAATAATGAGCAAATGTTGCACATCTAGGTGTGAATACAAATGTAATTGAAATATTTCTGTACTTTTTGCTAACATTTCTAAAAACATGTTTTCACTTTTACATTATGGGGTATTGTGTCTAGATGGGTGAGAAACTACATCAATTTAATCCATTTTGAATTCAGGCTGTAACACAACAAAATGTGGAATAAGTCAAGGGGTATGAATACTTTCTGAAGGCACAGTACATTATATATCAGAGGAAGGAAAAATAAGTTAGAGAGAGAGAGAGAGAGAGAGAGAGAGAGAGAGAGAGAGAGAGAGAGAGAGAGAGAGAGAGAGAGAGAGAGAGAGAGAGAGAGAGAGAGAGACAGAGAGAGGGAGAGAGAGAGACAGAGAGAGAGAGAGAGAAAGACAGACAGACAGACAGACAGACAGACAGACAGACACAGAGAGAGGGAGAGGGAGAGTGGAAGAGTGACTCACCTGTTTACCAACATCTTCTAAAGGCGTGGCCATAGTGTGTTCTGTTAGAGACATGTAGGATTTAAACAGTTATAACACAAACATAAACACAGTTATAACTCACACACCAACAGTTATAACACACACACAAACAAACACAGTTATAACTCACACACCAACAGTTATAACACACACACACCAACAGTTATAACACACACACACACACACAAACAAACACAGTTATAACTCACACACCAACAGTTATAACTCACACACCAACAGTTATAACACACACACCAACAGTTATAACACACACACACACACAAATACAGTTATAACTCACACACCAACAGTTATAACACACACACCAACAGTTATAACACACACATAAACACAATTATAACACAAACAGTTATAACTCACACAAAGCGTTAACTCACACAAACAGTAATAACTCACAAACAGTTATAACACACACATAAACACAGTGATAACTCACATAAACACAGTTACAACACATACTTCTGCCTCTCAGAACTGTCTTCACTCAGCTCTTCAGAAATTACACTGGACTAAAAAGAAAAGTAGTGACCAGGGTCAGTCAGAGGTAGAAACCAGTCTTGTTCTCTTCTCACCTATCCTGATGACGTCTCTAGGACACTCCTCCTCCGCTTCCTCCTCCTCCTCTTCCTCTCTTCTTGCCTGGCTGAGGATGATGGGGTAGACCATGTCTCGGTCTCTGTCCCTCCTAGGGAGGCTCTGTCTGGACAGGGATGACATGTACAATAGTCAGTTAGTCATGTCTCTCTCAGGGTGGCTCTGTCTGAGCAGGAATGACATGTACAATAGTCAGTTAGTTATGTCTCTGTCTCTCTCAGGGAGGCTCTGTCTGAGCAGGAATGACATGTACAATAGTCAGTTAGTCATGTCTCCGTCTCTCTCAGGGAGGCTCTGTCTGAGCAGGAATGACATGTACAATAGTCAGTTAGTCATGTCTCTGTCTCTCTCAGGGAGGCTCTGTCTGGGCAGGGATGACATGTACAATAGTCAGTTAGTCATGTCTGTCTCTCTCAGGGAGGCTCTGTCTGGGCAGGGATGACATGTACAATAGTCATTTAGTCATGTCTCTCTCAGGGAGGCTCTGTCTGAGCAGGGATGACATGTACAATAGTCATTTAGTCATGTCTCTCTCAGGGAGGCTCTGTCTGAGCAGGAATGACATGTACAATAGTCAGTTAGTCATGTCTCTGTCTCTCTCAGGGAGGCTCTGTCTGAGCAGGAATGACATGTACAATAGTCAGTTAGTCATGTCTCTGTCTCTCTCAGGGAGGCTCTGTCTGGGCAGGGATGACATGTACAATAGTCAGTTAGTCATGTCTGTCTCTCTCAGGGAGGCTCTGTCTGGGCAGGGATGACATGTACAATAGTCATTTAGTCATGTCTCTCTCAGGGAGGCTCTGTCTGAGCAGGGATGACATGTACAATAGTCAGTTAGTCATGTCTCTGTCTCTCTCAGGGAGGCTCTGTCTGAGCAGGAATGACATGTACAATAGTCAGTTATTCATGTCTCTGTCTCTCTCAGGGAGGCTCTGTCTGGGCAGGGATGACATGTACAATAGTCATTTAGTCATGTCTCTCTCAGGGAGGCTCTGTCTGAGCAGGGATGACCTGTACAATAGTCATCTAGTCATGTCTCTCTCAGGGAGGCTCTGTCTGAGCAGGGATGACATGTACAATAGTCATTTAGTCATGTCTCTCTCAGGGAGGCTCTGTCTGAGCAGGGATGACATGTACAATAGTCATTTAGTCATGTCTCTCTCAGGGAGGCTCTGTCTGAGCAGGGATGACATGTACAATAGTCATTTAGTCATGTCTCTCTCAGGGAGGCTCTGTCTGAGCAGAGATGACATGTACAATAGTCAGTTAGTCATGTCTCTCTCAGGGAGGCTCTGTCTGAGCAGGGATGACATGTACAATATCCAGTTAGTCATGTCTCTCTCAGGAAGGCTCTGTCTGGGCAGGGATGACATGTACAATATTCGGTTAGTCTGGAACAGGGATGGGAAACTTTGATGGGGGTGGGGCCACAAAAAAAGCAGCAGAGAGAAGATTTTGCTATTTTTATTTTATCACAAATTTCCTGCAATTCTACACATTCTGCCATAGGGTGGAGAGAAATGTTTGTTGTTCTTAATATGATATATGTGTGAGATTGACTAACAAAATCAATGGGGGCCCCCCGGTCGGTAATTCAACCATGATTACTACAAGTTTAAATAGCTGGCGGCTAGACTAACTTACCAATCTAAAAAAAAAAAATGCTGAGAGAAAGCTAATTGAGTGACTGTCAGTGACTGACATAAGAGAAAAACGGTTGGTGCACAACCACATGTCGAAATTGCACCTTGTGTATCCTACTATTCTATTGATCCACTGGCCTTAAAACATTTATAGTAAAACAATAAAATGAAGGCGATAAAAAACATAGTGAAGGTTTGACTGTAATAACTGTGGTGACTGATGTGGAGGTGAGACATAATATTACTGACCTGCGTGTTACCTCTAGATCTCCATCTTCATCCAGGGGTGGTTCTACCCCTCCGTCCTCCCCTCCGTCCTCCCCTCCGTCAGCCCCTCCATCCTCCACTCCGTCAGCCCCTCCGTCCTCCCCTCCGTCAGCCCCTCCGTCAGCCCCTCCGTCCTCCCCTCCGAAAGCCCCTCCGTCCTCCCTTCCGTCAGCCCCTGTCTCACTCCCCCTAGCATCTTCCCTTCCCTTCTCCTCCTGGGTGTCGCGGTCTAACTCTTCCCCTCCGCAGGGGGAACCGAGGTCACAGGTGTCCTGCTTCGCTCCGTCCCACAGGATTCTGAACCGGGAGATGAACACTAGACACACAGGCTGCGTTTAGACAGGCACCCCAATTCTAATATTTTTTTAACTAATTGCTATTTTGACAATCAGATCAGCTCTGAAACAGATCTGATGTGAATAGATCTGATGTGATTGGTCAAAAGACCAATTGGGCTGCCTGTGTAAACGCAGCCATAGAGGGTTGGGACAGTTCCATTGACATTCAGGAGAGGCCTACATTGAAACTAAATTACAATATTTACATAATTTAATTTTGTGTCATTTCACACACACACACACACACACACACACACACACACACACGCACGCCAGTACCTGGTTGTCCTACGCGGTTAAGGCATGCCATGAGGTGGCGAGAGTTGGGCAGCAACAGGTGAATGTCAGACAGCACCGTGTCATAATGGAAGGTGATCTGGTCCATGGCTCACCCTGCATGTCATCTACCTGCCTGCAGCACACCTGGGGAACACACACTCACACGTCAGATACACGTGTCGCAAGCACACACACACACAGGCGCATACATGTGTCGCAATCACACAGGTCAAACACACACACCCTTTTAAGACCTTAAACTACCAAATGTCAAGACCAAACATAGATCCTGCCAGTGCCATATTCCCAGATACACACTCCTGTTGTGATAGCGTGACAGATACACAAACCTGCCTCAATGCTAAGAAACATGAGACTGCTCAGAACATCTCACAGACAGACAGACAGGCAGGCAGACAGACAGGCAGTGTTTAAGTGGTCCAAACAGAGCACAAAGAAGGGAGTCTGTTGGTATAAGAGACATCAGCCAGACCCACGCAGAGAGAAGACTGGAGAGATGAAATACAGCCCCTCCACGCTATCTGTTAGACAGGTGAAATACAGTCCTGCTATCTGTTAGACAGGTGAAATACAGCCGTGCTATCTGTTAGACAGGTGAAATACAGCCGTGCTATCTGTTAGACAGGTGAAATACAGCCGTGCTATCTGTTAGACAGGTGAAATACAGCCGTGCTATCTGTTAGACAGGTGAAATACAGTCCTGCTATCTGTTAGACAGGTGAAATACAGCCGTGCTATCTGTTAGACAGGTGAAATACAGCCGTGCTATCTGTTAGACAGGTGAAATACAGCCTTGCTATCTGTTAGACAGGTGAAATACAGCCGTGCTATCTGTTAGACAGGTGAAATACAGCCGTGCTATCTGTTAGACAGGTGACATACAGCCGTGCTATCTGTTAGACAGGTGAAATACAGCCCTGCTATCTGTTAGACAGGTGAAATACAGCCCTGCTATCCGTTAGACAGGTGAAATACAGCCCTGCTATCCGTTAGACAGGTGAAATACAGCCCTGCTATCCGTTAGACAGGTGAAATACAGCCCTGCTATCCGTTAGACAGGTGAAATACAGCCCTGCTATCTGTTAGACAGGTGAAATACAGCCCTGCTATCTGTTAAACAGGTGAAATACAGCCGTGCTATCTGTTAGACAGGTGAAATACAGCCCTGCTATCTGTTAGACAGGTGACATACAGTCCTGCTATCTGTTAGACAGGTGACATACAGTCCTGCTATCTGTTAGACAGGTGAAATACAGCCCTGCTATCTGTTAGACAGGTGAAATACAGCCCTGCTATCTGTTAGACAGGTGACATACAGCCGTGCTATCTGTTAGACAGGTGACATACAGCCGTGCTATCTGTTAGACAGGTGACATACAGCCGTGCTATCTGTTAGACAGGTGAAAAACAGCCGTGCTTTCTGTTAGACAGGTGAAATACAGCCCTGCTATCTGTTAGACAGGTGAAATACAGCCCTGCTATCTGTTAGACAGGTGAAATACAGCCGTGCTATCTGTTAGACAGGTGAAACACAGTCCTGCTATCTGTTAGACAGGTGAAATACAGCCCTGCTATCTGTTAGACAGGTGACATACAGTCCTGCTATCTGTTAGACAGGTGAAATACAGCCCTGCTATCTGTTAGACAGGTGAAATACAGCCCTGCTATCTGTTAGACAGGTGACATACAGCCGTGCTATCTGTTAGACAGGTGACATACAGCCGTGCTATCTGTTAGACAGGTGACATACAGCCGTGCTATCTGTTAGACAGGTGACATACAGCCGTGCTATCTGTTAGACAGGTGACATAAAGCCGTGCTATCTGTTAGACAGGTGAAATACAGCCGTGCTATCTGTTAGACAGGTGAAATACAGCCCTGCTATCTGTTAGACAGGTGAAATACAGCCGTGCGTTCTGTTAGACAGGTGAAATACAGCCCTGCTATCTGTTAGACAGGTGAAACACAGCCGTGCTATCTGTTAGACAGGTGAAATACAGCCGTGCTATCTGTTAGACAGGTGAAATACAGTCCTGCTATCTGTTAGACAGGTGACATACAGCCTTGCTATCTGTTAGACAGGTGACATACAGCCGTGCTATCTGTTAGACAGGTGACATACAGCCGTGCTATCTGTTAGACAGGTGAAATACAGCCGTGCTATCTGTTAGACAGGTGAAATACAGCCCTGCTTTCTGTTAGACAGGTGAAATACAGCCCTGCTATCTGTTAGACAGGTGAAATACAGCCCTGCTATCTGTTAGACAGGTGAAATACAGCCGTGCTATCTGTTAGACAGGTGAAATACAGTCCTGCTATCTGTTAGACAGGTGAAATACAGCCCTGCTATCTGTTAGACAGGTGACATACAGTCCTGCTATCTGTTTGTTAGATTAATTTGGATTTTAAGAATAATGACTAAAGAATTTCACCCCAAACACAGTATAAATGTTAGAATTATCATGTAGTGTCAACCCACTAACAGAGGGGGCGTTACTAACCATTCAAGGCGGGAACTGTTTAAGAAAGGTGGGAGGAGCATAGTGTCTTTGTTTGTCAAGGAGTATAAAAACAGGATATTTGTGTTTTTGAGCAGAGCTCTCCATGAATAAATTTACTGATAATTACTTGTGGATTGTGGACCTTGAATCATTGATGATTAAAACCAGAGCTTTACAACCTCTGGTAATGATTCAAGCTTAGGTCGAATTCACATGACAGATTGGTCCTTCGAAGCGGAGCTTAATACATCTTTATCGTTCTAGAGACACCGAAATCTGTGCACGGCCGGGTGATCACATCCGTGAAAAATAGTCCTGGCCTTCCACGTTAAGGTTATAAGACAGGCCGGTGATTACTCTTTATGAACGATAAAGACGTTAACAAGTTTGAAAAAGCATTTTAATCCAGACTGCGAGGAAAAGGTCAGTAATTTTTATTCATGGATTTTGGTAAAATGAGTTGAACTTAGTTACCAAAGTCAAAGAAGGTAATAATTATTACGACAGGGAGGGTCCGCAATTGATCCTAGAGGTAAATAGCTATTACAAAAAAAATAACTAGTCCGAAATGACATGGTAGTGAATTGCAATCACAAATGTAAACTAAGTTAATATTGTCATTGTACGAATTGCAATGTTCAGTATAAACAGGGAAATAATTATCATCGTATGAGAGGGATATGTCGGGAGTTCTATATGCGACTGGGCATTTGCTAGAACTGTGCAAACAAGTTTAACAGATGATAAGGTCGTGTGTGTGTGAGACTTTATCCCTCAGGAGACGTGATTATTATTTCAGGGGTGGGGGAAAAAATAAGTTGCGTGAGGAAAATTGGGTAACTTACTCTTTTCATGAAACCGGAGTTCTAAATAGAAACTCTGGGTTAGGGGTTAAATAATTTTAAAGGGTTAATTACAAAAGCAAGAGGCGCACTAAGAGATTGGCTCCTACGGAAATAATTTGGGAGTGAATTATATAAAAAACAAAAAGGGGGGGAGGGATTTCTTATTGTTCCACGATGGGAAAGACATCTTCTAAACAAGTCCGAGAATTAACGGGAGATGAAAGATATATGTTAGGGAGGGATCGGATAAATATGTTTTATGGGTCCATTTGGGAGAAGAGGTATGAATTTATTGGGCATCTCGAAGTAAAAAAGTTAGTAGGCAGATGCATATAAAATTAGATGAAAAAAAAAGCAAAAGGAGGGGCTGAAGACAGGGAGTGTGTTTTTTTAAGCGCGAAAATGCTTTAACGGGGACAAAGGAATATTTAACTATCGTGACTGCAGGGGATAAAAAGGAGGATGACAGTCAATATTTTTGGTTCAAACAAATGTTTGACAAAATGATTCGTGTCAATTAAGAATTGGCTAAAAACACCACAAAGCGATTATTTGAGAGGTACCTATAAAATCCAACAATGTGGTCCTCTGTAGCTCAGCTGGTAGAGCACGGCGCTTGTAACGCCAAGGTAGTGGGTTCGATCCCCGGGACCACCCATAATAAAAAATGTATGCACGCATGACTGTAGGTCGCTTTGGATGAAGCGTCTGCTAGATGGCATATTATTATGCGTGTGTCTGGACTTTCGCACTCAAACGTAGACGTACGTAATGGGTGGGAAGGTGGAGAATATTTGCGTTTTTGGTCAGTTGGCAGACGCTCTAATCCGGAGCGACATGAAGAGCCAATAGAGGTTTGCATGGAACTATTCTGTCGTGTTGGGCATTTGAATGGCAGAAGGTGAAATATGTGTGTATGAGGAAATTCAACGGCGGGTATGAATGATAACCGGATACTACTTAGTATTTGGTTGGTTAAATGCTAAATAAAAGATTTGAGGCGTGGTTATGGGGTAACTAGGAAGACGCACTTATTCAAAAAGGAATGGGTGGAGAGAGAGAGTTTTTTTACGTGTATTAAAAGTTGCATTAGATAGCTTTAGTAATATTCTAGATATGTCTATGAAAATATGTTATAAGTACTAATGACATTATTTCCTAAGAAGGAAAATTGTAGGGAAGTTTCCCGCGCCTCCCCCATAATGTAGGAAGGAGCAGGAGAGGGGGGGAGTGAGAGACAGGACATCGTTCAAATGGTAGGAATGTCATTAAGTGTATGCTGATAAATAATATCAAGCATTTGTTTTATTGATTGGGGCCGAATCAGAGAAAACTGTTAAATATATTGAATAGCGAACTGAAAATGAAAGGCATGGAATACAAATAATTGGAAAATTTTAAAACGATAATTTATTTTCGTTACAAGGAAGCAAGTGGCATTGGCTGTTGTGCTGGGGGAATAGCGCCAGCCTGTGGTGGGTTCTGGATTTGTTATAAATAACTTTATATTTTAAACTAAAATGAATAGACTACAATTGGAACATCAGAAAAAGGACAATATAATCCGTAATAGTTATTATAATTATTATTGATAGTTATTGCAGTTATTATTATCCTGAGTGGCGCAGTGGTCTAAGGCACTGCATCGCAGGGCTAACTGTGCCACTAGAGATCCTGGTTCGGATCCAGGCTCTGTCGCAGCCGGCAGCGACCGGGAGACTCATGGGCGGCGCACAATTGGCCCAGCGTCGTCCAGGGTAGGGGGGAAAATGGCCGGCAAGGATGGAGCTCAGTTGATAGAGCATGGTGTTTGCAACGCCAGGGTTATGGGTTCGATTCCCACGGGGGGAGGCCAGTAAAAAAAAAAAAAGATTAAAATAATAAAAATGTATTCACTAGGTTGCTCTGGATAGGAGCGTCTGCTGGGTGACTAGAATGTAAATGTATTATCATTGATTCAGTAATGATAGGAGGGAAGTAGCGATAAAACTGTTTAGGTTTGAAAAACAAGCAGGCTGAGAGAGATTTTACTAGGGGGTGGATCAAATAATTGATAATGGATCATTTGAATGAGATCACATGTAGCAGATTTAGAGTAATCAATTAAATAATCATTGTATACTCGAGGAATTTTGAGGGATTTTATGAAGTTAGGCAGTATTTAGGTCATAAGAGGGAGCTACCAAATTAAGTTGAGCCTAACTATCTTTGATTGTTATTTTTCAATTGGGTTTTTCAAATAAAATAAAAACACACCCAGCATGATGTTTATAAAGGGTTGTTATGTTGAATTTAGGGAATTTTCAACAGTTCATAGGTGGTGTTTACTATGCTGTGGGATGGAACGGTTTATTGGGTGATATTTGAAACTAAATTCATGGAATAAGCTGCAGTAATCAGAAGAATGTACAATCTAAGGCGAGACAACTATTGCCTAGATCATTGATTTAGCAATAGGGTCAGGTAGATAAGGACTAGGGAAAAAAAGAAGAAAACAATTAGATGAAGAATGATGAGCTTTTTGGTAAGGATAGACTTCTGTAAAGCTAAGGTCGTCATTATGTACTGCATACGGGTAAATCAAGTGATCTTACCTATGGGAAGGCAATGGCAGCCCATGGTAAAATCATTTGGAACTCTGAGGAGGAAGAACAGGTTATGTTGTTGCTCTCTTCCCAAACAGTCTTAGCTTTTCATAAATATATCAGGGGATGTTACCCAAATGGTGGAGAGTGAAGAGGGATGACATTGGTCGTGGTTTAAAGATGATGTTTTTTTTTTTGGTGGGCTATTAGAGATAACTGGGTTAATCACGAACATAGAGGTTTTTATTCTTTGTTGCTAGGCAGAATACTTAAGTGACCTAAAAAATGGACTTGTCATGTCCAACAATCAGTCTTCAGGTCAAGCCCGGGAGAGCCGGGGTAGAACAGAGGTTGAACTAAACATAAGTGTTTTTACAAGATAAGAGATAGTTTGTTGGATTACTAATTTATTCTGAACTGAATGAAAGACAAATTTAGCCGCCATAAAGACAAAGGAAGTGGGAGGAGCAATAAAGAAGCAAAAAAGAATCTCAAAAATGAAAGGCATGGCAATTGGTTGATAAATAACCTAAGGGAATGTTTAGGAAGGTGGAAAAAATTGACACATAAGCAGAACTATGTGTCAAGAGGGGGGAAGAGGCTAATTGTATTAGATAATATACGAAGGAGAGGACAAAATACTTAAAAAAAAACATTTTTTAGATAGTCTAAAAGAGAATGCAGTCAGAAATTGTTACATTAATCTGAACATGTGTGAAGATAGTTTATTAACCACACCCGTATGTCAGAGGTTTTGTGCCCCACAGGTGAACTAAAGGAGAAGGTGACCCACTATCTAACCAGGTGACTGGTGAGCATCCAGTCACTAGAAGGAAAACTGGAAGCAGGCCTGTTGGGAAGGGCCCTATCAGGTTATGTTGGTAACCACCTTTGCCATTAGAATAGCAGAGAGAGGAACCTGGGTCCATGTTACCCACTGCAAGAAGGTAGGACCACATACAAGCACCGCTTAGCACACGCAGAGTTGACGAGCGGAACTGCGCCACAGGGTGCGGGGGTCACCTCTGTCAACGAAGATCTCCTACCCAGACCTATCATCACTGTAGTGTGTTCCTAGGGTGTGAGTATGGGGTGGTACCGAGCAGAAGGACTCAAGACAGGAGAGGGTTGGGGTTTTTTGGGAATATGGGTGACCCTGAGCTGCATCATAGTCTCGGCAATAGTCGTGGTAGGTCAAAATCCACCACCACCTCGCACCAATTACGCTTGGCCTTACCATTATTAAGAAATAAAGGGAAAGCGACCCGACATACTGACCATCAAGGGCGAGTGATCTACAAAATAGGAGTCAGAGAAGGGTGGGGAGTAAGATTCAAAATTATGATTAGGGATCTTATCAGAGCGGATAAGCAAGCAACATGGGATTATAAGATCCCGTTGTATTTATGTTCAGCCCCCTCAGCGGATTGTTCCTGGGCTCAGGTATTTAGACATACTGGGGGAAGGAGATATGAGACGGGGGGGGCTGGACGTCAAGATGGAGGATAAGAAGGTATAACGACATCCCCACGGAAATGGTAGTAACAATAGTAAAAGTCACTAAAGAGGACATGAGAAGAACTTACTGGGCTTGCGCGGACGTATACGGACGGCATACTTGTCTAAGATTATATTTGATGAAGTCAAAAGATATAGAGGGAGCAGGTACTGTCATTAATCCACTAACAGCAATAGACTGAGTAAATCAGTCAAGGGATGACGGAGTCAATTTGACTAACCCGTCCACTATGAAAGATTTTCTCCTCCAAGAATGGAACAATGGGGAAGTGGAGGGGGTCCCTGATGAGAATCTCTGGTTAAAGTGGATGAAATACACCGCTAGGGCCTTGGGGGAGACCAATTGTTATGCATGCTCCATTGGGCGACCAACAATGTTGACCGCCCCAATGCCAAAGGCAATGTTTCCCTGTGTATTAGACCTGGAGGTCCAATCAAAAAGAGCCAAATTGCACAGGGATTGGGCTGGCAAAATTGACATACTCGGCCAGCCCACCTAGATTCACTTTAACTCCTGGCGAATACCAGTGTTACAGACATAGAAATGGCACCCGTAATTTGGGTGATTTTGATGGCTGTAAGGAGATAATTAATGTGACTGATTTAGATAAGGAAGGAAGGGAAAAAAAATTAGGAACCTAACCATCCCTTTGACTGATGTGTGGTGGGCATGCACTAAAAAAAAGGGAGCATTCGGCAGACATTACCAGAGGGATGGGTGGGTACTTGTGCACCAGTATTGTTGGTCCAACCTGTAAGAATTGGTCATCAAAGACCAGTGACAGGAAGAATAATTAGGAGAAAAATAAATAAGTCAGGAAGGAAATAGCCCAATTTGGATAGATGGTATAGGCATCCCCAGGGGTGTTCCAGACGAATACAAAGCTATAAATCAAATATGGGAAAGTTTTACTACAACATTTTTCTGGTGGGGGACAAACAAAAATATGGATTGGATAAATTATATCTATTACAACCAACAGCGATTTATTGACAAGACTAGTGATGCAGTAAAGGGGATCTCTGAGCGATTATCCGCCATCCCGCTCATAACTTAGTAGAGGTTGGTTCTAGATCAGGTAGAAAGGGCCGGTGTCTATAGAAAGATAAGCCATTGTTGCATATTTATCCCTAACAACACCACACCGGATGGGACAGTCACCAGAGCTCTTACAGAATTAACTGCACTAAGTGAAGGATGAACTGAACTCAGAAGTTAGTACATTGTGGATAGGGTGGTTTGATTAAATATTTGGTAAATGGAAAACCCTAGCAGCCACCATCTTAGGAGCGATCAGTGTTTGTATGGGTATTCTTGTATTATGTGGTTGTTGTCTTGTTCCCTGTGTCCGAGGATTGGCGAGTCAGGCGTTGGTGAAATGCAGTATCTAAACCATGATGAGAGATGGACTGACTCCGGACTCTGACCAGGGGAATGTGAAAAACAATCCTCCAGGCTTGGTGGATGACGAGGATTTGGACCCTGAAAGACCGCAATTGGATGAAATGTTTATTAGTTCTGATGTGATCTCTGAGATTAATCATGCTTGTAAAATACATTTATCCTGAATATGGGAATATTTAGTCAAAGGGGTGGATTGTTAGATTAATTTGGATTTTAAGAATAATGACTAAAGAATTTCACCCCAAACACAGTATAAATGTTAGAATTATCATGTAGTGTCAACCCACTAACAGAGGGGGCGTTACTAACCATTCAAGGGGGAAGGCGGGAACTGTTTAAGAAAGGTGGGAGGAGCATAGTGTCTTTGTTTGTCAAGGAGTATAAAAACAGGATATTTGTGTTTTTGAGCAGAGCTCTCCATGAATAAATTTACTGATAATTACTTGTGGATTGTGGACCTTGAATCATTGATGATTAAAACCAGAGCTTTACAACCTCTGGTAATGATTCAAGCTTAGGTCGAATTAGAGATAGAAATTCACATGACACTGTTAGACAGGTGAAATACAGCCGTGCTATCTGTTAGACAGGTGAAATACAGCCGTGCTATCTGTTAGACAGGTGAAATACAGCTGTGCTATCTGTTAGACAGGTGAAATACAGCCCTGCTATCTGTTAGACAGGTGAAATACAGCCGTGCTATCTGTTAGACAGGTGAAATACAGTCCTGCTATCTGTTAGACAGGTGAAATACAGCCGTGCTATCTGTTAGACAGGTGAAATACAGCCGTGCTATTTGTTAGACAGGTGAAATACAGCCCTGCTATCTGTTAGACAGGTGAAATACAGCTGTGCTATCTGTTAGACAGGTGAAATACAGCCGTGCTATCTGTTAGACAGGTGAAATACAGTCCTGCTATCTGTTAGACAGGTGAAATACAGCCCTGCTATCTGTTAGACAGGTGACATACAGTCCTGCTATCTGTTAGACAGGTGAAATACAGCCCCGCTATCTGTTAGACAGGTGAAATACAGCCCCGCTATCTGTTAGACAGGTGACATACAGCCGTGCTATCTGTTAGACAGGTGAAATACAGCCGTGCTATCTGTTAGACAGGTGACATACAGCCCTGCTATCTGTTAGACAGGTGACATACAGTCCTGCTATCTGTTAGACAGGTGAAATACAGCCCTGCTATCTGTTAGACAGGTGAAATACAGCCCTGCTATCTGTTAGACAGGTGAAATACAGCCGTGCTATCTGTTAGACAGGTGAAATACAGTCCTGCTATCTGTTAGACAGGTGAAATACAGCCCTGCTATCTGTTAGACAGGTGACATACAGTCCTGCTATCTGTTAGACAGGTGAAATACAGCCCTGCTATCTGTTAGACAGGTGACATACAGTCCTGCTATCTGTTAGACAGGTGAAATACAGCCCTGCTATCTGTTAGACAGGTGAAATACAGCCCTGCTATCTGTTAGACAGGTGACATACAGCCGTGCTATCTGTTAGACAGGTGACATACAGCCGTGCTATCTGTTAGACAGGTGACATACAGTCCTGCTATCTGTTAGACAGGTGAAATACAGCCCTGCTATCTGTTAGACAGGTGAAATACAGCCCTGCTATCCATTAGACAGGTGAAATACAGCCCTGCTATCTGTTAGACAGGTGAAATACAGCCCTGCTATCTGTTTGACAGGTGAAATACAGCCCCTACCTGCTATCTGTTTGACAGGTGAAATACAGCCCCTACCTGCTATCTGTTAGACATGTGAAATACAGCCGTGCTATCTGTTAGACAGGTGAAATACAGCCCTGCTATCTGTTTGACAGGTGAAATACAGCCCCTACCTGCTATCTGTTTGACAGGTGAAATACAGCCCCTACCTGCTATCTGTTAGACAGGTGAAATACAGCCCTGCTATCTGTTAGACAGGTGAAATACAGCCCGTCCCTGCTATCTGTTAAACAGGTGAAATACAGCCCTGCTATCTGTTAGACAGGTGAAATACAGCCCGTCCCTGCTATCTGTTAAACAGGTGAAATACAGCCCTGCTATCTGTTAGACAGGTGAAATACAGCCCGTCCCTGCTATCTGTTAGACAGGTGAAATACAGCCCCTCCACGCTATCTGTTAGACAGGTGAAATACAGTCCTGCTATCTGTTAGACAGGTGAAATACAGTCCTGCTATCTGTTAGACAGGTGAAATACAGCCCTGCTATCTGTTAGACAGGTGACATACAGTCCTGCTATCTGTTAGACAGGTGAAATACAGCCCTGCTATCTGTTAGACAGGTGACATACAGTCCTGCTATCTGTTAGACAGGTGAAATACAGCCCTGCTATCTGTTAGACAGGTGAAATACAGCCCTGCTATCTGTTAGACAGGTGACATACAGCCGTGCTATCTGTTAGACAGGTGACATACAGCCGTGCTATCTGTTAGACAGGTGACATACAGTCCTGCTATCTGTTAGACAGGTGAAATACAGCCCTGCTATCTGTTAGACAGGTGAAATACAGCCCTGCTATCCATTAGACAGGTGAAATACAGCCCTGCTATCTGTTAGACAGGTGAAATACAGCCCTGCTATCTGTTTGACAGGTGAAATACAGCCCCTACCTGCTATCTGTTTGACAGGTGAAATACAGCCCCTACCTGCTATCTGTTAGACATGTGAAATACAGCCGTGCTATCTGTTAGACAGGTGAAATACAGCCCTGCTATCTGTTTGACAGGTGAAATACAGCCCCTACCTGCTATCTGTTTGACAGGTGAAATACAGCCCCTACCTGCTATCTGTTAGACAGGTGAAATACAGCCCTGCTATCTGTTAGACAGGTGAAATACAGCCCGTCCCTGCTATCTGTTAAACAGGTGAAATACAGCCCTGCTATCTGTTAGACAGGTGAAATACAGCCCGTCCCTGCTATCTGTTAAACAGGTGAAATACAGCCCTGCTATCTGTTAGACAGGTGAAATACAGCCCGTCCCTGCTATCTGTTAGACAGGTGAAATACAGCCCCTCCACGCTATCTGTTAGACAGGTGAAATACAGTCCTGCTATCTGTTAGACAGGTGAAATACAGCCCCGCTATCTGTTAGACAGGTGACATACAGCCCTGCTATCTGTTAGACAGGTGACATACAGTCCTGCTATCTGTTAGACAGGTGAAATACAGCCCTGCTATCTGTTAGACAGGTGAAATACAGCCCTGCTATCTGTTAGACAGGTGAAATACAGCCGTGCTATCTGTTAGACAGGTGAAATACAGTCCTGCTATCTGTTAGACAGGTGAAATACAGCCCTGCTATCTGTTAGACAGGTGACATACAGTCCTGCTATCTGTTAGACAGGTGAAATACAGCCCTGCTATCTGTTAGACAGGTGACATACAGTCCTGCTATCTGTTAGACAGGTGAAATACAGCCCTGCTATCTGTTAGACAGGTGAAATACAGCCCTGCTATCTGTTAGACAGGTGACATACAGCCGTGCTATCTGTTAGACAGGTGACATACAGCCGTGCTATCTGTTAGACAGGTGACATACAGTCCTGCTATCTGTTAGACAGGTGAAATACAGCCCTGCTATCTGTTAGACAGGTGAAATACAGCCCTGCTATCCATTAGACAGGTGAAATACAGCCCTGCTATCTGTTAGACAGGTGAAATACAGCCCTGCTATCTGTTTGACAGGTGAAATACAGCCCTACCTGCTATCTGTTTGACAGGTGAAATACAGCCCCTACCTGCTATCTGTTAGACATGTGAAATACAGCCGTGCTATCTGTTAGACAGGTGAAATACAGCCCTGCTATCTGTTTGACAGGTGAAATACAGCCCCTACCTGCTATCTGTTAGACAGGTGAAATACAGCCCTGCTATCTGTTAGACAGGTGAAATACAGCCCGTCCCTGCTATCTGTTAAACAGGTGAAATACAGCCCTGCTATCTGTTAGACAGGTGAAATACAGCCCGTCCCTGCTATCTGTTAAACAGGTGAAATACAGCCCTGCTATCTGTTAGACAGGTGAAATACAGCCCGTCCCTGCTATCTGTTAGACAGGTGAAATACAGCCCCTCCACGCTATCTGTTAGACAGGTGAAATACAGTCCTGCTATCTGTTAGACAGGTGAAATACAGTCCTGCTATCTGTTAGACAGGTGAAATACAGCCCTGCTATCTGTTAGACAGGTGACATACAGTCCTGCTATCTGTTAGACAGGTGAAATACAGCCCTGCTATCTGTTAGACAGGTGACATACAGTCCTGCTATCTGTTAGACAGGTGAAATACAGCCCTGCTATCTGTTAGACAGGTGAAATACAGCCCTGCTATCTGTTAGACAGGTGACATACAGCCGTGCTATCTGTTAGACAGGTGACATACAGCCGTGCTATCTGTTAGACAGGTGACATACAGTCCTGCTATCTGTTAGACAGGTGAAATACAGCCCTGCTATCTGTTAGACAGGTGAAATACAGCCCTGCTATCCATTAGACAGGTGAAATACAGCCCTGCTATCTGTTAGACAGGTGAAATACAGCCCTGCTATCTGTTTGACAGGTGAAATACAGCCCCTACCTGCTATCTGTTTGACAGGTGAAATACAGCCCCTACCTGCTATCTGTTAGACATGTGAAATACAGCCGTGCTATCTGTTAGACAGGTGAAATACAGCCCTGCTATCTGTTTGACAGGTGAAATACAGCCCCTACCTGCTATCTGTTAGACAGGTGAAATACAGCCCTGCTATCTGTTAGACAGGTGAAATACAGCCCGTCCCTGCTATCTGTTAAACAGGTGAAATACAGCCCTGCTATCTGTTAGACAGGTGAAATACAGCCCGTCCCTGCTATCTGTTAAACAGGTGAAATACAGCCCTGCTATCTGTTAGACAGGTGAAATACAGCCCGTCCCTGCTATCTGTTAGACAGGTGAAATACAGCCCCTCCACGCTATCTGTTAGACAGGTGAAATACAGTCCTGCTATCTGTTAGACAGGTGAAATACAGTCCTGCTATCTGTTAGACAGGTGAAATACAGCCCTGCTATCTGTTAGACAGGTGACATACAGTCCTGCTATCTGTTAGACAGGTGAAATACAGCCCTGCTATCTGTTAGACAGGTGAAATACAGCCCTGCTATCTGTTTGACAGGTGAAATACAGCCCCTACCTGCTATCTGTTTGACAGGTGAAATACAGCCCCTACCTGCTATCTGTTAGACAGGTGAAATACAGCCCTGCTATCTGTTAGACAGGTGAAATACAGCCCTGCTATCTGTTAGACAGGTGAAATACAGCCCTGCTATCTGTTAGACAGGTGAAATACAGCCGTGCTATCTGTTAGACAGGTGAAATACAGTCCTGCTATCTGTTAGACAGGTGAAATACAGCCCTGCTATCTGTTAGACAGGTGACATACAGTCCTGCTATCTGTTAGACAGGTGAAATACAGCCCTGCTATCTGTTAGACAGGTGACATACAGTCCTGCTATCTGTTAGACAGGTGAAATACAGCCCTGCTATCTGTTAGACAGGTGAAATACAGCCCTGCTATCTGTTAGACAGGTGACATACAGCCGTGCTATCTGTTAGACAGGTGACATACAGCCGTGCTATCTGTTAGACAGGTGACATACAGTCCTGCTATCTGTTAGACAGGTGAAATACAGCCCTGCTATCTGTTAGACAGGTGAAATACAGCCCTGCTATCCATTAGACAGGTGAAATACAGCCCTGCTATCTGTTAGACAGGTGAAATACAGCCCTGCTATCTGTTTGACAGGTGAAATACAGCCCCTACCTGCTATCTGTTTGACAGGTGAAATACAGCCCCTACCTGCTATCTGTTAGACATGTGAAATACAGCCGTGCTATCTGTTAGACAGGTGAAATACAGCCCTGCTATCTGTTTGACAGGTGAAATACAGCCCCTACCTGCTATCTGTTAGACAGGTGAAATACAGCCCTGCTATCTGTTAGACAGGTGAAATACAGCCCGTCCCTGCTATCTGTTAAACAGGTGAAATACAGCCCTGCTATCTGTTAGACAGGTGAAATACAGCCCGTCCCTGCTATCTGTTAAACAGGTGAAATACAGCCCTGCTATCTGTTAGACAGGTGAAATACAGCCCGTCCCTGCTATCTGTTAGACAGGTGAAATACAGCCCCTCCACGCTATCTGTTAGACAGGTGAAATACAGTCCTGCTATCTGTTAGACAGGTGAAATACAGTCCTGCTATCTGTTAGACAGGTGAAATACAGCCCTGCTATCTGTTAGACAGGTGACATACAGTCCTGCTATCTGTTAGACAGGTGAAATACAGCCCTGCTATCTGTTAGACAGGTGACATACAGTCCTGCTATCTGTTAGACAGGTGAAATACAGCCCTGCTATCTGTTAGACAGGTGAAATACAGCCCTGCTATCTGTTAGACAGGTGACATACAGCCGTGCTATCTGTTAGACAGGTGACATACAGCCGTGCTATCTGTTAGACAGGTGACATACAGTCCTGCTATCTGTTAGACAGGTGAAATACAGCCCTGCTATCTGTTAGACAGGTGAAATACAGCCCTGCTATCCATTAGACAGGTGAAATACAGCCCTGCTATCTGTTAGACAGGTGAAATACAGCCCTGCTATCTGTTTGACAGGTGAAATACAGCCCCTACCTGCTATCTGTTTGACAGGTGAAATACAGCCCCTACCTGCTATCTGTTAGACATGTGAAATACAGCCGTGCTATCTGTTAGACAGGTGAAATACAGCCCTGCTATCTGTTTGACAGGTGAAATACAGCCCCTACCTGCTATCTGTTTGACAGGTGAAATACAGCCCCTACCTGCTATCTGTTAGACAGGTGAAATACAGCCCTGCTATCTGTTAGACAGGTGAAATACAGCCCGTCCCTGCTATCTGTTAAACAGGTGAAATACAGCCCTGCTATCTGTTAGACAGGTGAAATACAGCCCGTCCCTGCTATCTGTTAAACAGGTGAAATACAGCCCTGCTATCTGTTAGACAGGTGAAATACAGCCCGTCCCTGCTATCTGTTAGACAGGTGAAATACAGCCCCTCCACGCTATCTGTTAGACAGGTGAAATACAGTCCTGCTATCTGTTAGACAGGTGAAATACAGCCCCGCTATCTGTTAGACAGGTGACATACAGCCCTGCTATCTGTTAGACAGGTGACATACAGTCCTGCTATCTGTTAGACAGGTGAAATACAGCCCTGCTATCTGTTAGACAGGTGAAATACAGCCCTGCTATCTGTTAGACAGGTGAAATACAGCCGTGCTATCTGTTAGACAGGTGAAATACAGTCCTGCTATCTGTTAGACAGGTGAAATACAGCCCTGCTATCTGTTAGACAGGTGACATACAGTCCTGCTATCTGTTAGACAGGTGAAATACAGCCCTGCTATCTGTTAGACAGGTGACATACAGTCCTGCTATCTGTTAGACAGGTGAAATACAGCCCTGCTATCTGTTAGACAGGTGAAATACAGCCCTGCTATCTGTTAGACAGGTGACATACAGCCGTGCTATCTGTTAGACAGGTGACATACAGCCGTGCTATCTGTTAGACAGGTGACATACAGTCCTGCTATCTGTTAGACAGGTGAAATACAGCCCTGCTATCTGTTAGACAGGTGAAATACAGCCCTGCTATCCATTAGACAGGTGAAATACAGCCCTGCTATCTGTTAGACAGGTGAAATACAGCCCTGCTATCTGTTTGACAGGTGAAATACAGCCCCTACCTGCTATCTGTTTGACAGGTGAAATACAGCCCCTACCTGCTATCTGTTAGACATGTGAAATACAGCCGTGCTATCTGTTAGACAGGTGAAATACAGCCCTGCTATCTGTTTGACAGGTGAAATACAGCCCCTACCTGCTATCTGTTTGACAGGTGAAATACAGCCCCTACCTGCTATCTGTTAGACAGGTGAAATACAGCCCTGCTATCTGTTAGACAGGTGAAATACAGCCCGTCCCTGCTATCTGTTAAACAGGTGAAATACAGCCCTGCTATCTGTTAGACAGGTGAAATACAGCCCGTCCCTGCTATCTGTTAAACAGGTGAAATACAGCCCCTGCTATCTGTTAGACAGGTGAAATACAGCCCGTCCCTGCTATCTGTTAGACAGGTGAAATACAGCCCCTCCACGCTATCTGTTAGACAGGTGAAATACAGTCCTGCTATCTGTTAGACAGGTGAAATACAGCCCTGCTATCTGTTAGACAGGTGAAATACAGTCCTGCTATCTGTTAGACAGGTGAAATACAGCCCTGCTATCTGTTAGACAGGTGACATACAGTCCTGCTATCTGTTAGACAGGTGAAATACAGCCCTGCTATCTGTTAGACAGGTGACATACAGTCCTGCTATCTGTTAGACAGGTGAAATACAGCCCTGCTATCTGTTAGACAGGTGAAATACAGCCCTGCTATCTGTTAGACAGGTGACATACAGCCGTGCTATCTGTTAGACAGGTGACATACAGCCGTGCTATCTGTTAGACAGGTGACATACAGTCCTGCTATCTGTTAGACAGGTGAAATACAGCCCTGCTATCTGTTAGACAGGTGAAATACAGCCCTGCTATCCATTAGACAGGTGAAATACAGCCCTGCTATCTGTTAGACAGGTGAAATACAGCCCTGCTATCTGTTTGACAGGTGAAATACAGCCCCTACCTGCTATCTGTTTGACAGGTGAAATACAGCCCCTACCTGCTATCTGTTAGACATGTGAAATACAGCCGTGCTATCTGTTAGACAGGTGAAATACAGCCCTGCTATCTGTTTGACAGGTGAAATACAGCCCCTACCTGCTATCTGTTTGACAGGTGAAATACAGCCCCTACCTGCTATCTGTTAGACAGGTGAAATACAGCCCTGCTATCTGTTAGACAGGTGAAATACAGCCCGTCCCTGCTATCTGTTAAACAGGTGAAATACAGCCCTGCTATCTGTTAGACAGGTGAAATACAGCCCGTCCCTGCTATCTGTTAAACAGGTGAAATACAGCCCTGCTATCTGTTAGACAGGTGAAATACAGCCCGTCCCTGTTATCTGTTAGACAGGTGAAATACAGCCCCTCCACGCTATCTGTTAGACAGGTGAAATACAGTCCTGCTATCTGTTAGACAGGTGAAATACAGCCCTGCTATCTGTTAGACAGGTGAAATACAGCCCTGCTATCTGTTAGACAGGTGAAATACAGCGCTGCTATCTGTTAGTCAGGTGAAATACAACCTGTCCCTGCCATCTGTTAGACAGATTAAATACAGTCCGTGCCGGAACTAAAAGACAAGGCCAACAGCTAAATTGATTGTCCAGCCTTCAGCCAGAGGCAATGTGCGGCTCAGCAAAGTGCCCTCTCCATCATAGTGAACTGTTGTGGCAGCAAGCTGCCTATAGCTGTAAAAGCTCAAATTGACGTCGCCATAGCTACCGACTAAGGAGAGTGTGTTAACGATCTTGTATTCACTATGTCAACAAGATACATAATAAATGGTTTGGAAACACAAACTTCTTAGTCGGTGTGGCTAAAATGTATGTTGTTATGCACTGCAGTTAGCTAGCAGCTAACTGTTAGCTGTCACTTACCTTTCCAGTGGTAGCTGGCTAGCTAGCTTGTTAGCCAGAAGCTGTCAATGAAAATGCTGCAAAGACGTGTGTCTGGTAAACATGTATTCATTTGGTTAGCCAAATAAACTAGTCTTCCCTACGGTGGGAACCTCTGACAAAAGTAACTGAATGGGTGGGAGGGAACCTGCTAGAAACAGCTACCCTGAGCTAGCTTGATGCTAGCTACTTTGATAATGAAGGACTGCAAAGTCCAGAGCAGACTAACTACGAAGCTAGTTAACGTGGGACATTTAATTGAAACACTTCCAACAAATGACATACAGTACAGTATAATAACATAAAGACGCATTCAAATCTGATCTTACAACGACGCACAGATTTGCAGCTTGTCTCAAATGTCAGCTTCCAAGCAGTACAGAAAGAACACTGGGGGTCCAGAATGCACACGGTACATCAATATTATTTCACCCACTAACAAAGGAAACAAAAGCCATCCAAAACGTTCCGCTTGCTACGCATCTAGAAATAATTCAATATGTAAACCGCAACACTGCTCCAAAGGCAGTAAAATGACATTTGGATTAGAATTAAAATTTAAACAGAGTTAGATTTTCACCTAGATTGTGATTAAATATCTACATGTGTGTTGTTGCCACTTTTCCTCACTCAAATAATTCAAACGCTAAAACTCGGATTAAATTAACATAATGTGTTCAACACAATTATTCCAGTAATAACATTTGGGGTTAAATAAACTGCCAATTTAAAACAGGCAATATCAGAGTCTGGCTTTGGTAATGTATTGGTGGACATCTCTAATATAAGTTAAATAATTAGATAGGTACCTGGGGGCTAAATCAGTAATAATTCTGTGGACAAGACCAAATTTGATTAATATTACCCTTTCCTCTACAGATAGCAGGCCAAGCTGATTAAAATGCTCGACCTCCAGATGAGTACGAGGGGGGAGTTTAAGTACAACTCACCAGCCTGTTTTGGTTGGTTTGTAGCTTATTCTTTAGATGTTTAGGGATGATGGTGAACCATGATGTGCAGGCTTAATCAAAGTGACACTGAACTAGCGCACCAGCCAGAGTCTTTAGGGTGTCTCTATCAAGCTATTTTGAGGTCCAAACTAGGAATTAAAACATTTTTGGTTTATCTTTGTTAAAACCTTCAGTGCCATAGTCTCACCAGTCAGGTACCTATCCAATTCCCACACAAGGTAGCTGCCGGAGGTGTTTGGTGTAACAGAGGTTTTTGGTATGACCACTGAGTTGTCCACTTTGACCCTCAAACCAGGGGTCCTTGCAAGATTTACTCTGGAACCAAATTAGATGGATTATGTTTTTCCAAGATGAAGAGAAAGTTTTTTATCTGAAAGCCATTTAGTGATATTGGATAACTCTGCACTAAGGATCTCTTCTAGTGAGGCTTTGTTCTTATGGGACACCAGTAGAGCAGAGTCATCCACATACAAAAACAATTTACGAGAGCAGGCTGATTTCTCTATTATTAATGAACAGTAGGAAGAGAAGTGGGCCAAGGCTGCTCCCCTGCGGGACCCCACGGCCAATCCCTTTCCATTAACATCCAACCATTTGGTCTCTACCTGTTAATTATGATTTAACCCAGTCAATGGCCCTGCTGTTAATACCAAGGGCTTTTAACTTGTAGAGCATGATACTATGGTCAACCATGTCAAATGCCTTCTGCAGATCCAGCATTACCATTCTACGGAAATGTCCCCGGTCAACTTCTTTCCTGATAAAGTAAGTTAAAGAGCGACTGAACACGCCGATTGGTACATGTGTTTTTCTGTTGCTCATTAGAAAAACGAGATTTCAGTCTTGGAGGTGTGTTTCCTAACCGATTCTGCGTTCGGTTAATGATGTTTGTCCCCCATGTCACTTCTTCAAAATCCCCAGAATGAATCTAAGAAAACTCTTTTTTTGCTGAGGATGTTTTAGTTGTGCAATTTTACATCTAACTAAGGTGTTTGGTGCCGTATTTCTCAAGTTAAAAAATGCGAGACGCGTTTTCTTATGTAAACAATGTCGGAGCTGCTGGTCAGGTCTGTCTCACTGTCTATGCTATTGTATGGAGAGCAATCACCGCAGCTGTGCACCCAATGTTAGTGGTTAAATGGACATCATCAAATCAAAACCCAACCTTCATTTACACGTTGTGACACACGGATGTTCCAAAGTCTGTTTTAGACAAGACTGACTTTTAAATGACCAAAATTATACTATTTAAATCTGTAGTCGATTTTGACACTAAAATGACATATTGATGCCACGTAGGCCATTTTCAAAGGGATGTGTTAATTTTTAAAGGCAGTCACGCTTTAAAACAATAAACGTGGCAGTGGAGTGGGACTTTCTAAAACCAGACTGGTAGTTTGTATAAAATATTATTCTTGCTAGTATATTACTCTGTTCATAAATTACTTTTTTTCAGCACTTTAGACAGCACACTCAAAATAGATAGAGGTCTGTAGTTGCCCTGGGCTGTTTTGCGGCCCTTCTTTTGGATAAGAATCACTCTAGCATGTTCCTTATCCATGGGAACTCTTGCCTGCTCAATAAAGATGATGACTGAAGCGGTGACACAGGGGGCAAGAAGTTCAGCACCATCTTTTAAAAACCTGGCAGGGATATTGTGAAGGCCTGTAGCTTTAGAGCAGTTTTAGTTCAGACAGTCTCTTGATAACTTCAGCCTGAGACACTGCTGTAAAGGAAAAGGCCTCAGCTTGTACACCCATCTTGGAGGAACATCCTAGGACCCTCCTCATACCCTCCAGTACACCCATCTTGGAGGAACATCCTAGGACCCTCCTCATACCCTCCAGTACACCCATCTTGGAGTAACATCCTAGGACCCTCCCCATACACTCCAGTACACCCATCTTGGAGTAACATTACATTTACATTTACATTTACGTCATTTAGCAGACGCTCTTATCCAGAGCGACTTACAAATTGGTGCATTCACCTTATAGCCAGTGGGATAACCACTTTACAATATGTTTTTATTTTTTTGGGGTGGGGTGGGGTAAGGGGGGGTAGAATGATTACTTTATCCTATCCCAGGTATTCCTTAAAGAGGTGGGGTTTCAAGTGTCTCCGGAAGGTGGTGAGTGACTCCGCTGTCCTGGCGTCGTGAGGGAGCTTGTTCCACCATTGGGGTGCCAGAGCAGCGAACAGTTTTGACTGGGCTGAGCGGGAACTGTGCTTCCGCAGAGGTAGGGGGGCCAGCAGGCAACATCCCATGACCCTCCCCATACACTCCAGTACACCCTTCTTGGAGGAACATCCTAGGACCCTCCCCATACCCTCCAGTACACCCATCTTGGAGTAACATCCCATGACCCTCCCCATACACTCCAGTACACCCTTCTTGGAGGAACATCCTAGGACCCTCCCCATACCCTCCAGTACACCCATCTTGGAGTAACATCCCATGACCCTCCCCATACACTCCAGTACACCCTTCTTGGAGGAACATCCTAGGACCCTCCCCATACCCTCCAGTACACCCATCTTGGAGTAACATCCCATGACCCTCCCCATACACTCCAGTACACCCTTCTTGGAGGAACATCCTAGGACCCTCCCCATACCCTCCAGTACACCCTTCTTGGAGTAACATCCTAGGACCTGACCCTCCCCATACACTCCTGTACACCCAGGTAGTTTCTCAACCAAATTTGAGGCAACTGTTGTGAAAAAGGTATCCTTGTCAAATGTGATTTCTACACTGACCTCAAGACCCAAGCTTTTGCAATTACTTTTCTGTTTATCACTATATCCCAACTGTTTTTGGGACTGACACAAATTCCTAGGATTATTCATTTTCTCACTAATTTTGTATTTAAAATATGAGTTTTAAGCATCTTTAATCTTCTGACTGGCTTTGTTCCTTAGGGTTCCGTATCTAGTAAAATTATCTTCAATCATCTGACTGGCTTTGTTCCTTAGGGTTCTGTGTCTAGTGAAAGCATCTTCAATCATCTGACTGACTTTGTTCCTTAGGGTTCTGTGTCTAGTGAAATAATCTTTAATCATCTGACTGGCTTTGTTCCTTAGGGTTCTGCGTCTAGTGAAAGCATCTTCAATCATTACATTTTAGTCATTTAGCAGACGCTCTTATCCAGAGCGACTTACAGTTAGTGCATACATTCTTTTTTACTTTTCATACTGGCCCCTCGTGGGAATCGAACCCACAACCCTGGCGTTGCAAACACCATGCTCTACCAACTGAGCTACATCCCTGCCGGCCATTCCCTCCCCTACCCTGGACAACACTGGGCCAATTGTGCGCCGCCCCATGGGTCTCCCAGTCGCGGCCAGCTTAGACTACTGCGCCACTTGGGAGGTGATCATCTGACTGGCTTTGTTCCTTAGGGTTCTGTGTCTAGTGAAAGCATCTTTAATCATCTGACTGGCTTTGTTCCTTAGGGTTCTGTGTCTAGTGAAATCATCTTCAATCATCTGACTGGCTTTGTTCCTTAGGGTTCTGTGTCTAGTGAAAGCATCTTTAATCATCTGACTGGCTTTGCTCCTTAGGGTTCTGTGTCTACTAAAAGCAGCTTCCTCTTCGGTTCTGTTATATTCTAGAAATGCAGTATTCCTTGATTTAATGGCCTCAATTATTTCCTGATTCATCCCAGGTTCAGGTCTTTGTTTCCATGGAGCCACTATATACACAATGCTTAAGAAACAGTTGTTGAAACAGTCTCATGCTTTATCCATTGTTACCTTCCCCAGTTTCTGTGTTGTAGGTTGTGTATCTTCATGTATGTATTTCAGGAAATGGGTTCCTGAAATTCCCCACCAACAAGCAGCTGATTGGTCAATAAAACATTGATGATTGGAGAGCTGACACCGGGCCCTCGTCAGGACGCAGCTGTCTCCAATTTAACAACTCCTCCTGAAGCTATATAAGCCCCAGTTGCTCAGAAAAGGCAGGAAAAAAGGGGAACTAATTGCTGAGAGTTACAGCATGTTGGTTATATGCTAAGAGTTGGTATGTACTGTGTTGTTGTTGCTCTGAGAACCAATTATAATGTTTTGTGTTAGTTTGTGGCTCAGAGTTTTCTATAATGTCCTGAGTTAGTTTTTTCTCAGGTTTTTGTTGTGAACCAGTTTATGCTATTTTTGTTTCATTTGTTCCCAAGGGGGGAAGGGGAAGGCACCTAGGGAGTGCTTAGGCAAGAGGCCCGCGGGCATACATTACCCGTAGAAGTTGACTGTCTATGCACACTAGGAAAGACCTGGGCGGACCATCCCTTGTATTTTGGTTAGTGCACCAGGTGGTGCTAGTTCAGTAAGTAGTGGGTAGGCAGGTAAGGTAGGAGAGGGGGCTTTGATATTTACTTTCTTTGCTTTGGTTCAGTCCAGCCCCTTTTCCCCAAACTTACCGTGCGAAGGAATAAATTCCCTGTTAACGGTATTCTCTGCCTTTTGTCATCCTTACTCACACCTACAGTCCCATACCTCTTTCACACCACGGAGAGTTGAGTTGTAGCAGGGTGTTGCGTTCCCTCTTCCGAGAGGCGTGCGTAACATCCATATCTAGACATGTACAGGGCCTTCAGAAAGTAATCATACCCTTGACTTATTCCACATTTTGTTGTGTTACAGCCTGAATTCAAAATTGATTTAAAAAAAAAAATCCCCTCACCCATCTAAACACAATACCCCATAATGATGAAGTGAAACATGATTTTAGACATATTTGCAAATTTATTGAAATACAGAAGTATCTAATTTACATAAGTATTCACAACCCTGAGTCAATATATGTTAGAATCACCTTTGGCAGTGATTACAGCTGTTAGTCTTTATGGGTAAGTCTCTAAGCGCTTTCCACACCTGGATTGTAAAATATTTGCACAAAATTCTTTTTTTAATTCTTCAAGCTCTGTCAAGTTGGTTGTTGATCATTGCTAGACAGCCATTTTCAACTCTTGCCATAGATTTTCAAGCCGATATACAGTGGGGAGAACAAGTATTTGATACACTGCCGATTTTGAAGGTTTTCCTCCTTACAAAGCATGTAGAGGTCTGTAATTTTTATCATAGGTACACTTCAACTGTGAGAGACTGAATCTAAAACAAAAATCCAGAAAATCACATTGTATGATTTTTAAGTAATTCATTTACATTTTATTGCATGACATAAGTATTTGATACATCAGAAAAGCAGAACTTAATATTTGGTACAGAAACCTTTGTTTGCAATTACAGAGATCATACATTTCCTGTAGGTCTTGACCAGGTTTGCACACACTGCAGCAGGGATTTTGGCCCACTCCTCCATACAGACCTTCTCCAGATCCTTCAGGTTTCAGGGCTGTCGCTGGGCAATACAGACTTTCAGCTCCCTCCAAAGATGTTCTATTGGGTTCAGGTCTGGAGACTGGCTAGGCCACTCCAGGACCTTGAGATGCTTCTTACGGAGCCACTCCTTAGTTGCCCTGGCTGTGTGTTTCGGGTCGTTGTCATGCTGGAAGACCCAGCCACGACTCCATCTTCAATGCTCTTACTGAGGGAAGGAGGTTGTTGGCCAAGATCTCGCTATACATGGCCCCATCCATCCTCCCCCTCAATACGGTGCAGTCGTCCTGTCCCCTTTGCAGAAAAGCATCCCCAAAGAATGATGATTCCACCTCCATGCTTCACGGTTGGGATGGTGTTCTTGGGGTTGTACTCATCCTTCTTCTTCCTCCAAACACGGCGAGTGGAGTTTAGACCAAAAGCTCTATTTTTGTCTCATCAGACCACATGACCTTCTCCCATTCCTCCTCTGGATCATCCAGATGGTCATTGGCAAACTTCAGACGGGCCTGGACATGCGCTGGCTTGAGCAGGGGGGACCTTGCGTGCGCTGCAGGATTTTAATCCATGACGGCGTAGTGTGTTACTAATGGTTTTCTTTGAGACTGTGGTCCCAGCTCTCTTCAGGTCATTGACCAGGTCCTGCCGTGTAGTTCTGGGCTGATCCCTCACCTTCCTCATGATCATTGATGCCCCACGAGGTGAGATCTTGCATGGAGCCTCAGACTGAGGGTGATTGACCGTCATCTTGAACTTCTTCCATTTTCTAATAATTACGCCAACAGTTGTTGCCTTCTCACCAAGCTGCTTGCCTATTGTCCTGTAGCCCATCCCAGCCTTGTGCAGGTCTACAATTGTATCCCTGATGTCCTTACACAGCTCTCTGGTCTTGGCCATTGTGGAGAGGTTGGAGTCTGTTTGATTGAGTGTGTGGACAGGTATCTTTTATACAGGTAACTTGTTCAAACAGGTGCAGTTAATACAGGTAATGAGTGGAGAGCAGGAGGGCTTCTTAAAGAAAAACGAACAGGTCTGTGAGAGCCGGAATTCTTACTGGTTGGTAGGTGATCAAATACTTATGTCATGCAATAAAATGCAAATTAATTACTTAAAAATCATACAATGTGATTTTCTAGATTTTTGTTTTAGATTCCGTCTCTCACAGTTGAAGTGTACCTATGATAAAAATGACAGACCTCTACATGCTTTGTAAGTAGGAAAACCTGCAAAATCGGCAGTGTATCAAATACTTGTTCTCCCCACTGTATGTCAACTGTAAGTAGGCCACTCAGGAACCTTCAATATCGTCTTGGTAAGCAACTCCAGTGTATATTTGGCCTTGTGTTTTAGGTTATTGTCCTGGTGAAAGGTGAATTTCTCTCCCAGTGTATGTTGGAAAGCAGACAACCAGGTTTTCCTCTAGGATTTTGCCTGTGCTTAGCTCCATTCCATTTATTTTCATCGTAAAAAACTCCCTAATCTTTGCAGATGACAAGCATACCCATAACATGATTCAGCCACCACCATACTTGAAAATATGAAGACCGGTACTCAGGGAAGTGTTGTATTGTATTTTACCCAAACATAACGCTTCGTATTCAGGACATAAAGTTAATTTCTTTGCCACATTCTTTACAGTTTCACTTTGGTGCCTTATCGCAAACAGGATGGATGTTTTGGAAAAATGTTATTCTGTACAGGCTTCCTTCTTTTCACTCTGTGATTTACAGTGCATTCGGAAAGGATTCAGACACCTTGACTTTTTCGACATTTTGTTACGTTAAAGCCTTATTCTAAAATTGATTTTCCTTATCAATCTACACACAATACCCCATAATGACAAAGCAAAAACAGGTTTTTCGAAATGTTAGCAAATTTATCAAATAAAGAAAATGGAAATATTCAGACCCTTTACTTAGTACTTTGTTGAAGCACCTTTGGCAGCGATTACAGACTTGAGTCTTCTGGCACACCTGTATTTGGGGAGTTTCTCCCATTCTTCTCTGCAGATCCTCTCAAGCTCTGTCAGGTTGGATGGGGAGCGTCGCTGCAAAGCTATTTTCAGGTCTCTCCAGAGATGTTAGATTGGGTTCAAGTCTGGGCTCTGGCTGGGCCACTCAAGGACATTCAGAGACTTTTCCCAAAGCCACTCCTGCATTGTCTTGGCTGTGTACTTAGGGTTGTTGTCCTGTTGGAAGATGAACCTTTGGAGCAGGTTTTCATCAACGATCTCTCTATACTTTGCTCCGTTCATCTTCCCCTCAATCCTGACTAGTTTCCCAGTCCCTGCCACTGAAAACATCCCCACAGCATGATGCTGCCACCACCATGCTTCACCGTAGGGCTGGTGCCAGGTTTCCTCCAGATGTGACGCTTGGCATTCAGGCCAAAGAGTTCAATCTTGGTTTCATCAGACCAGATAATATTTTTTCTCATGGTCTGAGAGTCCTTAAGGTTGGCAAACTCCAAGCGGGCTGTCATGTGCCTTTTACTGAGGAGTGGCTTCCGTCTGGCCACTCTACCATAAAGGCCTGATTGGTGGAGTGCTGCAGAGATGGTTGTCCTTCTGGAAGGTTCTCCCATCTCCACAGAGGAACTCTGGAGCTCTGTCAGAGTGACCATCGGGTTCTTGGTCACCTCCCTGACCAAGACCCTTCTCCCCGGATTGCTCAGTTTGGCCGGGCGGCCAGCTCTAGGAAGAGTCTTGGTGGTTCCAAACTTCTTCCATTTAAGAATGATGGAGGCCACTGTGTTCTTGGGGACCTTCAATGCTACAGACATTTTTTGGAACCCTTCCCCAGATCAGTGCCTCGACACAATCCTGTCTCTGAGCTCTACGGACAATTCCTTCAACCTTATGGCTTGGTTTTTACTCTGACATGCACTGTCAACTGTGGGACCTTATATAGACACGCTTGTGCCTTTCCAAATCATGTCCAATCAATTGAATTTACCACAGGTGGACTCCAATCAAGTTGTAGAAACATCTCAAGGATGATCAGTGGAAACAGGATGTACGGTGGCTTGCGAAAGTATTCACCCACCTTGACATTTTTCCTGTTTTGTTGCCTTGCAACCTGGAATTAAAATTGATTTTTGGGGGGTTTGTACCATTTGATTTACACAACATGCCTACCACTTTGAATATATATTTTATCGTGAAACAAACAAGAAATAAGACAAAAAAACAGAACACTTGAGCGTGCATAACTATTCACCCCCCCTCAAAGTCAATACTTTGTAGAGCCACCTTTTGCAGCAATTACAGCTGCAAGTCTCTAAGGGTATGTCTCTATAAGCTTGGCACATCTAGCCACTGGGATTTTTGCCCATTCTTCAAGGCAAATCTGCTCCAGCTTCTTCAAGTTGGATGGGTTCCGCTGGTGTTCAGCAATCTTTAAGTCATACCACAGATTCTCAATTGGATTGAGGTCTGGGCTTTGACTAGGCCATTCCAAGACATTTAAATGTTTCCCCTTAAACCACTCGAGTGTTGCTTTAGCAGTGTGCTTAGGGTCATTGTCCTGCTGGAAGGTGAACCTCCGTCCCAGTCTCAAATCTCTGGAAGACTGAAACAGGTTTCCCTCAAGAATTTCCCTGTATTTAGCGCCATCCATTCTTCCTTCAATTCTGACCAGTTTCCCAGTCCCTGCCGATGAAAACATCCCCACAGCATGATGCTGCCACCACCATGCAGGATGGTGTTCTCGGGGGTGATGAGAGGTGTTGGGTTTGCGCCAGACATAGCGTTTTCCTTTGGCAAAAAGCTCAATTTTAGTCTCATCTGACCAGAGTACCTTCTTCCATATGTTTGGGGAGTCTCCCACATGCCTTTTGGCGAACACCAAACGTGTTTTCTTATTTTTTTCTTTAAGCAATGGCTTTTTTCTGGCCACTCTTCTGTAAAGCCCAGCTCTGTGGAGTGTACTGCTTAAAGTGGTCCTATGGACAGACACTCCAATCTCTGCTGTGGAGCTTTGCAGCTCCTTCAGGGTTATCTTTGGTCTCTTTGTTGCCTCTCTGATTAATGCCTTCCTTGCCTGGTCCGTGAGTTTTGGTGGGTGGCCCTCTCTTGGCAGGTTTGTTGTGGTGCCATATTCTTTCAATTTTTGAATAATGGAGTTAATGGTGCTCTGTGGGATGTTCAAAAGTTTCTGATATTTTTTTATAACCCAACCCTCATCTGTACTTCTCCACAACTTTGTCCTTGACCTGTTTGGAGAGCTCCTTGGTCTTCATGGTGCCGCTTGCTTGGTGGTGCCCCTTGCTTAGTGGTGTTGCAGACACTGGGGGCTTTCAGAACAGGTGTATATATACTGAGATCATGTGACAGATCATGTGACACTTAGATTGCACACAGGTGGACTTTATTTAACTAATTATGTGACTTCTGAAGGTAATTGGTTGAACCATATCTTATTTAGGGGCTTCATAGCAAAGGGGGTGAATACATATGCACGCACCACTTTTCCATTATTTATTTTTTTGAATGTTTTGAAACAAGTTATTTTTTTCATTGCACTTCACCAATTTGGACTATTTTGTGTATGTCCATTACATGACATCCAAATAAAAATCTAATTAAATTACAGGTCGTAATAGGAAAAATGCCAAGGGGGATGAATATTTTTAGCAAGGCACTCTACCTGATCTCAAGTTTGAGTCTTATAGCAAAGGGTCTGAATACTTATATAAATAAGGTATTTTATTTTTTTATTTTTAAAACATTTGCAAACATTTCTAAAAACCTGTTTTTGCTTTGTCATTATGGGGTGTTGTGTGTAGAGTGATAAGTAAAACAAATAATTTAATCAGTTTTAGAATAAGGCTGTAACGTAACAAAATGTGGAAAAGGTCAAGGGAACTGAATACTTTCTGAATGGAGTAACTACAATGTTGTTGAGTATCTAAAATGTTGTTGATCCATCCTTAGTTTTCTCCTATCAAAGCCATTAAACTCTGTAACTGTTTTAAAGTCACCATTGGCCTCATGGTGACATCCCTGAGCGGTTTCCTTCCTCTCCGAAAACTGAGTTAGGAAGGACGCCTGTATCTTTGTAGTGACTGGGTGTATTGATACACCATCCAAAGTGTAATTATTAACTTTACCATGCTCAAAGGGATATCAATGTTAGCTTTTTATATGTTTACCCATCTACCAATAGTTGCCCTTCTTTGCGAGGCATTGGAAAACCTCCCTGTTCTTTGTGGTTGAATCCGGTGTTTGAAATTCACTACTCGACTGAGGGACCTTACAGATAATTGTATGTGTGGGGTACAGAGATGAGGTAGTCATTAAAAAATCATGTTAAAAACTATTATTGCACACAGAGTGAGTCCATTCAACTTATTATGTGACTTGTTAAGCACATTTTTACTCCTGAACTTATTTTATCTTGCCATAACATAGGAGTTGAATACTTATTGACTCAAGACATTTCAGCTTTTCATTTTTAATTAATTTGTAAGAATGTCTAAAAACAGAATTCCACTTTGACATTATGGGGTATTGTGTGTAGGCCAGTGACACAAAATCTCAATCTATCAATCAAATTGATTTATAAAGCCCTTTTTACATCAGCAGATGTCACAAAGTGCTATACAGAAACCCAGCCTAAAACCCCAAACCGCAAGCAATGCAGATGTAGAAGCACGGTGGCTAGGAAAAACTCCCTAGAAAGGCAGGAACCTAGGAAGAAACCTAGAGAGGACCCAGGCTCTGAGGGGTGGCCAGTTCTCTTCTGGCTGTGCCGGGCGGAGGTTATAAGAGTACATGGCCACCCCTCAGAGCCTGGTTCCTCAATTTAATCCATTTTGCATTCAGGCTGTAACATAGTAAAATGTGGGGAAAGTCAAGGGGTGTGAATACTTTCTGAAACACTGTATGTACCGGGTCCCAGTTAACTTTCCTCAAGTGATCAATAAATGCATATGTGCTATAATGTTTCAGAGATCTAAAAGTCAATGTGTTGTGACAGTTAAAGAGCAATATTTCTTCTTTTTTTTTTTACCTTTCTTGTGCAGTAAATCATTGAATGGTCACTAATCCCATAGGGAATGACACCACTTTCAGAAATCCTAGATTTATCAGACACCAAGATGAAATCTGTGATGGTTGGAGTTATATACTCTAGTGGGCTCTTTATTTAGTGGCATCTTCAACTGGTGACGTTAGACTACCAGTTTGTTAGCCAGCTGCATGACTGGACCATAGATATAGAATCACCTTTATTCACCAAGTACATTTACACATGCTCAGAATGTTACTTGGTGATATGGTGCTGCTAGAGAGATAACATTTAGAGACAGAATACAGACAGCGGAGTTTAAACAAAGTTGACATAAATGATATACAACTACAGTGAGGGAAAAAAGTATTTGATCCCCTGCTGATTTTGTACATTTGCCCACTGACAAAGAAATGATCAGTCTATAATTTTAATGGTAGGTTTATTTGAACAGTGAGAGACAGAATAACAACAACAAAATCCAGAAAAACGCATGTCAAAAATGTTATAAATTGATTTGCATTTTAATGAGGGAAATAAGTATTTGACCCCTCTGCAAAACATGACTTAGTACTTGGTGGCAAAAGCCTTGTTGGCAATCACAGAGGTCAGACGTTTCTTGTAGTTGGCCACCAGGTTTGCACACATCTCAGGAGGGATTTTGTCCCACTCCTCTTTGCAGATCTTCTCCAAGTCATTAAGGTTTCGAGGCTGACATTTGGCAACTCAAACCTTCAGCTCCCTCCACAGATTTTCTATGGGATTAAGGTCTGGAGACAGGCTAGGCCACTCCAGGACCTTAATGTGCTTCTTCTTGAGCCACTCCTTTGTTGCCTTGGCCGTGTGTTTTGGGTCATTGTCATGCTGGAATACCCATCCACGACCCATTTTCAATGCCCTGGTAGAGGGAAGGAGGTTCTCACCCAAGATTTGAAGGTACATGGCCCTGTCCATCATCCCTTTGATGCAGTGAAGTTGTCCTGTCCCCTTAGCAGAAAAACACCCCCAAAGCATAATGTTTCCACCTCCATGTTTGACGGTGGGGATGGTGTTCTTGCGGTCATAGGCAGCATTCCTCCTCCTCCAAACATGGCGAGTTGAGTTGATGCCAAAGAGCTCCATTTTGGTCTCATCTGACCACAACACTTTCACCCAGTTCTCCTCTGAATCATTCAGATGTTCATTGGCAAACTTCAGACGGCCCTGTATATGTGCTTTCTTGAGCAGGGGGACCTTGCGGGCGCTGCAGGATTTCAGTCCTTCACGGTCCTTCATGTGTTACCAATTGTGTTCTTGGTGACTATGGTCCCAGCTGCCTTGGGATCATTGACAAGATCCTCCCGTGTAGTTCTGGGCTGATTCCTCACCGTTCTCATGATCATTGCAACTCCACGAGGTGAGATCTTGCATGGAGCCCCAGGCCGAGGGAGATTGACAGTTCCTTTGTGTTTCTTCCATTTGCGAATAATCGCACCAACTGTTGTCACCTTCTCACCAAGCTGATTGGCGATGGTCTTGTAGCCCATTCCAGCCTTGTGTAGGTCTACAATCTTGTCCCTGACATCCTTGGAGAGCTCTTTGGTCTTGGCCATGGTGGAGAGTTTGGAATCTGATTGATTGATTGCTTCTGTGGACAGGTGTCTTTTATACAGGTAACAAGCTGAGATTAGGAGCACTCCCTTTAAGAGTGTGCTCCTAATCTCAGCTCATTTCCTGTATAAAAGACACCTGGGAGCCAGAAATCTTTCTGATTGAGAGGGGGTCAAATACTTATTTCCCTCATTAAAATGCAAATCATTTTATAACATTTTTGACATGCGTTTTTCTGGATTACTTTGTTGTTATTCTGTCTCTCACTGTTCAAATAAACCTACCATAAAAATTATAGACTGATAATTTCTTTGTCAGTGGGCAAACGTACAAAATCAGCGGGGGATCAAATACTTTTTTCCCTCACTGTAGATAGAGTGAGCATAGAGTTGTAAGAGAATGAGCAGTGATATACAGATATATAGTGATATACAGATATACAGATATTAATATATATAGAGATATACAGATATACATATATATAGTGATATACAGATATACAGATATAGTGATATACAGAGATGTACAGATACACAAACATATAGTGATATACGGTGATATACAGTGATATACGGTGATATACAGTGATATACAGATATACAGTGATATACAGAGATACAGTGATATACAGATATACAGATATGAAGATATATAGTTATATACATATATACAGATATATAGTGATATACAGATATAGTGATATACAGATATACAGTGATATACATATATACAGTGATATACAGATATATAGTGATATACATATATACAGCGATATACAGATATACAGATATATAGTGATATACATATATAAAGTGATATACAGATATACAGATATTTAGTGATATGCATATATACAGTGATATGCAGATATATAGTGATATACAGATAGATGGTGATATACAGATATACAGATATATAGTGATATAAAGATATACAGTTATATACAGATATATAGTGATATACATATATACAGTGATATACAGTGATATACAAATATACAGTGATATACAGATATACAGTGATATACAGATATACAGTGATATACAGATATACAGTGATATAGATATACAGTGATGTACAAATATACAGTGATATACGATATACAGTGATGTACAGATATACAGTGATGTACAAATATACAGTGATATACAGTGATAGACAGATATACAGTGGGTATACAGATATACAGTGACATAAATATATACAGTGATGTTCAAATATACAGTGATATACAGATAAACAGTGGAGATACAGATATACAGTGATGTACAGATATATAGTAATTTACAGATACACAGTGATATACAGATGTACAGTGATATACAGATATACAGTGGGTATACAGATATACAGTGATATACAGATATACAGTGGGTATACAGATATACAGTGATATACAGATATACAGTGATATACAGATATACATATATACAGTGATATACAAATATACAGTGATATACAGATATACAGTGATGTACAAATATGCAGTGATTTACAAATATACATTGATATACAGATATACAGTGGGTATACAGATATATAGTAATATACAGATATACCGTGATATACAGATATACAGTGGGTGTACAGATATAAAGTGATATACAGATATACAGTGATATACAGATATACAGTGGGTATACAGATATATAGTAATATACAGATATACAGTGATATACAGATATACAGTGATATACAGATATACAGTGGGTATACAGGTATACAGTGATATACAGATATACAGTGGGTATACAGATATACAGTGGGTATACAGATATACAGTTATATACAGATATACAGTGGGTATACAGATATACAGTGATTTACATATATATAGTGATATACAGATATGCAGTGATATACAGATATACAGATATACAGTAGGTATACAGATATACAGTGTGTTATGAAGAGTTTCTAGGGTATCAAGTACTTAAGAATGTAATGATATACTTAGACACTTTTGATGGGGAGTTTATCTAAGATATTTAATATGGTACCATGGTTGGTTATAACAGAAGAAGGACATGGCCCTGCCTCTGCCATCTTGCAACTCCAGAACAAAGAGCCACTCTCCCTTACATACCCTCTGTTTACAAGTTTCTTCACGAACATCTGCTAACCCTCAATGGGCATTCCCTTCTTTGATGTTATTACTCTTTACCCCCAAGTCATATATCCTGTCCATCAATCATACTAAGATCAACATCAGTAATCTCCTTTGACATAAGGAATGCAGACTCTGTGGCACCAATCCACTTATATACCAACTCTCCCCTGGGTCACACAACACTATGACATGACCTCATTACACAGTGGGTATACAGTTTATGTACAAATGTACAGTATCAGTATATCTAAATGCTCTGGAGTCATGCAGGATCACGATGGAGGGTAGGTGGAAGCCTCCTGTAGGTTTTAACTCCAACCCTGTTCCTAGAAAGATACCCTCCTGTAGGTTTTAACTCCAACCCTGTTCCTAGACAGATACCCTCCTGTAGGTTTTAACTCCAACCCGGTTCCTGGAAAGATACCCTCCTGTAGGTTTGAATTCCAAACCTGTTCCTAGAGAGATACCCTCCTGTAGGTTTGAACTCCAACCCTGTTCCTGGAGAGATACCCTCCAGTAGGTTTTAACTCCAACCCTAGTCGACGCATTCGATTTGATTTGATTTTGATCTGGACGATCAGAGGCGAAGGTAAGAATCTCTGGATTAACTATCTAACGTTAGCGAAATGTAGTAATTAATAAATTGGCTAAATCTCTTTAAATTGACAATTCTATGAACTTTCTTGTGCAAGTTTTAAATTGGCACAATACCTGTTAGCAAAGGTGTCAACTAGAGATGTCATGCAGGAGCTTGCAGGGACTTGTAGTCTTGCATGATGTCTAAGTTGATGCTAATTAGCATTTTTGAATCTGAGAGTAAATAGAGACTAATATATTGATAAAAGTCACCTTGTCCGAGAGAGATTTACATGGTTATCAAAACGGGTAATCCTACACAAAACACAGCCCTTATTTTTTTTTGTATTTCTAAAATCCCCTATGGGAAAAATGAATGGTGGAAAAACGATTGGAGCCATTTCTCTGTTTGACTGCTAGGTTTTATGGGTATTATGACACCTCCACTGTGGAGCTCTATAAGGGCAGAAACGCTTTGGTTTTTACCAATAAACAAAGCACTTTTATAGACATCCAATGTCTTCCAAGAGCTGCTCAATTTCCTGTTCACTCTCACAGGTGAGGTGAAATTATATAATGTACCGACTTTGCTCAAGATGCAAGCCGCTCAAATGTAACAAATGTAATAACAGCCGATACAAACATATTCACTTTGCCTTCTCCCAACAGCACTAATAGAATTTAGCCATCCGGTGGATTATATTGGCAAATATTTTTTAAAGGAGCACCGGTGCTACCAAATCAAAACTCCATGGCGCACAGCAAAATATTTAGGAGCATACAGTGAGGGAAAAAAGTATTTGATCCCCTGCTGATTTTGTACGTTTGCCCACTGACAAAGAAATGATCAGTCAGAAAGATATCTGGCTCCCAGATGTGTTTTATACAGGTAACGAGCTGAGATTAGGAGCACACTCTTAAAGGGAGTGCTCCTAATCTCAGCTTGTTACCTGTATAAAAGACACCTGTCCACAGAAACAATCAATCAATCAGATTCCAAACTCTCCACCATGGCCAAGACCAAAGAGCTCTCCAAGGATGTCAGGGACAAGATTGTAGACCTACACAAGGCTGGAATGGGCTACAAGACCATCACAAGCAGCTTGGTGAGAAGGTGACAACAGTTGGTGTGATTATTCTCAAATGGAAGAAACACAAAATAACTCAATCTCCCTCGGCCTGGGGCTCCATGCAAGATCTCACCTCGTGAAGTTGCAATGATCATGAGAACGGTGAGGAATCAGCCCAGAACTACACGGGAGGATCTTGTCAATGATCTCAAGGCAGCTGCGACCATAGTAACCAAGAAAACAATTGGTAACACACTACGCCGTAAAGGACTGAAATCCTGCAGCGCCTGCAAGGTCCCCCTGCTCAAGAAAGCACATATACAGGCCCGTCTGAAGTTTGCCAATGAACATCTGAATGATTCAGAGGAGAACTTGGTGAAAGTGTGGTCAGATGAGACCAAAATCGAGCTCTTTGGCATCAACTCAACTCGCCATGTTTGGCGAAGGAGGAATGATTCCTATGACCCCAAGAACACCATCCCCACCGTCAAACATGGAGGTGGAAACATTATGCTTTGGGGGTGTTTTTCTGCTAAGGGGACAGGACAACTTCACCGCATCAAAGGGACGATGGACGGGGCCATGTACCGTCAAATCTTGGGTGAGAACCTCCTTCCCTCAGCTAGGGCATTGAAAATGGGTCATGGATGGGTATTCCAGCATGACAATGACCCAAAACACACGGCCAAGGCAACAAAGGAGTGGCTCAAGAAGAGGCACATTAAGGTCCTGGATTGGCCTAGCCAGTCTCCAGACCTTAATCCCATAGAAAATCTGTGGAGGGAGCTGAAGGTTTGAGTTGCCAAACGTCAGCCTCGAAATCTTAATGACTTGGAGAAGATCTTCAAAGAGGAGTGGAACAAAATCCCTCCTTAGATGTGTGCAAACCTGGTGGCCAACTACAAGGAACGTCTGACCTCTGTGATTGCCAACAAGGGTTTTGCCACCAGGTACTAAGTCATGTTTTGCAGAGGGGTCAAATACTTATTTCTCTCATTAAAATGCAAATCAATTTATAACATTTTTGACATGCGTTTTTCTGGATTTTTTTGTTGTTATTCTGTCTCTCACTGTTTAAATAAACCTACCATTAAAATTATAGACTGATCATGTCAGTGGGCAAACTTACAAAATCAGCAGGGGATCAAATACTTTTTTTCCCTCACTGTATGTGACCTGAACTGATTTAGAACAAAGAACATAATGCATTCCTACTGATACTACTGATACTACTGATGCTACTGATACTACTGATGCTACTACTGATCCTACTACTGATGCTACTGATCCTACTACTGATGCTACTGATCCTACTACTGATGCTACTGATGCTACTGATCCTACTGATGCTACTGATTCTACTGATTCTACAACTGATGTTACTGATCCTAAAACTGATGCTACTACTGATGCTACTACTGATGCTACTACTGATAATACTGATACTACTGATCCTACTACTGATACTGATACTACTGATCCTACTACTGATACTACTGATCCTACTACTGATACTACTGATACTACTGATAGTACTACTGATGCTACTACTACTGATGCTACTGATGCAACTGATCCTAATAATACTACTGATACTACTGATCCTACTGATCCTACTACTGATGCTACTGAATCTACTACTGATACTGATCCTACTACTGATACTTCTGATACTGATCCTACTGATACTACTACTGATGCTACTGATACTACTACTGATGCTACTACTGATGGTACTACTGATACTACTACTGATGCTACTGATACTACTACTGATGCTACTGATCCTACTACTGATGCTACTGATCCTACTACTGATGCTACTGATCCTACAACTGATGCTACTGATGCTACTACTGATGCTACTACTGATGATACTACTAATGCTGCTATTGATGCTGCTACTGATACTACTACTGATACTACTACTGATACTACTACTGATCATACTACTGATCATACTACTGATGCTACTGCTGATGCTACTGATACTACTGATGCTACTACTGATCCTACTGATCATATTACTGATACTGATACTACTGATCCTACTGATCCTACTACTGATGCTACTACTGATACTACTACTGATGCTACTGATCCTACTACTGATGCTGATACACCTACTGATACTACTGATCCTACTACTGATGCTACTGAATCTACTACTGATACTGATCCTACTACTGATACTTCTGATACTGATGCTACTACTCATGCTACTACTGATGCTACTACTGATGCTACTACTGATGCTACTACTGATGCTACTACTGATCCTGCTACTGATCCTACTACTGATCCTGCTACTGATCCTACTACTGATCATGCTACTGATCATGCTACTGATCATGCTACTGATGCTGCTACTGATGCTGCTACTGATGCTGCTACTGATACTGATACTGATACTACTGATGATCAAATCAAATCAAATCAAATTTTATTGGTCACATGTGCCGAATACAACAAGTGCAGACATTACAGTGAAATGCTTACTTACAGCCCTTAACCAACAGTGCGTTTATTTTAAACAAAAAAAGTAAGAATAAAACAACAACAAAAAAAAGTGTTGAGAAAAACAAAGAGCAGAAGTAAAATAAAGTGACAGTAGGGAGGCTATATATACAGGGGGGTAACGGTGCAGAGTCAATGTGCGGGGCACCGGCTAGTTGAGGTAGTTGAGGTAATATGTACATGTGGGTAGAGTTAAAGTGACTATGCATAAATACTTAACAGAGTAGCAGCAGCGTAAAAAGGATGGGGTGGGGGCAGTGCAAATAGTCCGGGTAGCCATGATTAGCTGTTCAGGAGTCTTATGGCTTGTGGGTAGAAGCTGTTGAGAAGTCTTTTGGACCTAGACTTGGCACTCCGGTACCGCTTGCCGTGCGGTAGCAGAGAGAACAGTCTATGACTAGGGTGGCTGGAGTCTTTGACAATTTTGAGGGCCTTCCTCTGACACCGCCTGGTATAGAGGTCTTGGATGGCAGGGAGCTTTGCCCCAGTGATGTACTGGGCCGTACGCACTACCCTCTGTAGTGCCTTGCGGTCAGAGGCCAAGCAGTTGCCATACCAGGCGGTGATGCAACCAGTCAGGATGCTCTCGATGGTGCAGCTGTAGAATTTTTTGAGGATCTGAGGACCCATGCCAAATCTTTTTAGTCTCCTGAGGGGGAATAGGCTTTGTCGTGCCCTCTTCACGACTGTCTTGGTGTGCTTGGACCATGATAGTTCGTTGGTGATGTGGACACCAAGGAACTTGAAGCTCTCAACCTGTTCCACTACAGCCCCGTCGATGAGAATGGGGGCGTGCTCAGTCCTCTTTTTTTTCCTGTAGTCCACAATCATCTCCTTTGTCTTGGTCACGTTGAGGGAGAGGTTGTTGTCCTGGCACCACACGGCCAGATCTCTGACCTCCTCCCTATAGGCTGTCTCATCGTTGTCGGTGATCAGGCCTACCACTGTTGTGTCGTCGGCAAACTTAATGATGGTGTTGGAGTCGTGCCTGGCCATGCAGTCATGGGTGAACAGAGAGTACAGGAGGGGACTGAGCACGCACCCTGAGGGGCCCCCGTGTTGAGGATCAGTGTGGCAGATGTGTTGTTACCTACCCTTACCACCTGGGGGCGGCCCGTCAGGAAGTCCAGGATCCAGTTGCAGAGGGAGGTGTTTAGTCCCAGGATCCTTAGCTTAGTGATGAGCTTAGAGGGCACTATGGTGTTGAATGCTGAGCTGTAGTCAATGAATAGCATTCTCACGTAGGTGTTCCTCTTGTCCAGGTGGGAAAGGGCAGTGTGGAGTGCGATAGAGATTGCATCATCTGTGGATCTGTTGGGGCGGTATGCAAATTGGAGTGGGTCTAGGGTTTCTGGGATTATACTGTTGATGTGAGCCATGACCAGTCTTTCAAAGCACTTCATGGCTACAGACGTCAGTGCCACGGGTCGGTAGTCATTTAGGCAGGTTATCTTAGAGTTCTTGGGCACGGGGACTATGGTGGTCTGCTTGAAACATGTTGGTATTACAGACTCGGTCAGGGACATGTTGAAAATGTCAGTGAAGACACTTGCCAGTTGGTCAGCACATGCTCGGAGTACACGCCCTGGTAATCCGTCTGGCCCAGCGGCCTTGTGAATGTTGACTTGCTTAAAAGTCTTACTCACATCGGCTACGGAGAGCGTGATCACATAGTCGTCCGGAACAGCTGGTGCTCTCATGCATGCTTCAGTGTTGCTTGCCTCGAAGCGAGCATAGAAGTGGTTTAGCTCGTCTGGTAGGCTTGTGTCACTGGGCAGCTCGCGGCTGTGCTTCCCTTTGTAGTCTGTAATAGTTTTCAAGCCCTGCCACATCCGACGAGCGTCAGAGCCAGTGTAGTATGATTCAATCTTAGACCTGTATTGACTCTTTGCCTGTTTGATGGTTCGCCGGAGGTCATAGCGGGATTTCTTATAAGCTTCCGGGTTAGAGTCCCGTTCCTTGAAAGCGGCAGCTCTACCCTTTAGCTCAGTGCGGATGTTGCCTGTAATCCATGGCTTCTGGTTGGGGTATGTACGTACGGTCACTGTGGGGACGACATCATCGATGCACTTATTGATGAAGCCAGTGACTGATGTGGTGTACTCCTCAATCAATGCTGTCTGAAGAATCCCGGAACATGTTCCAGTCTGTGCTAGCAAAACAGACCACCTTGATGCTGATACACCTACTGATACTACTGATAGAATTTATATTTGTCATCCTGATTTCCTGACCTTTTTTGGAATATCATTATATATATATATTTTTTAATTAACGGTCAGGGCCCAGGTCTGACAGATCCTGTGCAGATGACCTAGATGCTGCTGTAACCCCTCCTTAATGGGAGACAGTAGCACCAGGTCATCTGCGTACAGCAGACACTTGATTTCAGTGTTGTGTAGGGTGAGACCAGGTGCTGCTGATTCTTCTAATGTTTTTGCCAATTCATTAATGTAGATGTTAAATAGTGTTGGACTTATTTGGCAGCCCTGTTTCAATCCACGTCCCTGAGAGAAGAAGTCTGTTTGCTTGTTGCTGATTTGAATCGCACATTTGTTTTTAGTGTACATTGATTTAATAACATCATATGTTTTCCCTCCAATACCACTTTTTATTAGTTTGTAAAAAAAGACCTTCGTGCCAAATTGAATCAAATGCTTTCTTGAAGTCTACAAAACACGAGTAGATTTTGCCTTTGTTTTGGTTTACTAGTTTGTCAATTAGAGTGTGGAGGGTGTAAATGTGGTCTGTTGTACGATAATTTTTTACAAATCCAATCTGGCTTCTGCTTAGGACGTTGTGTTCATCAAGGAAATTATGTAGTCTGCTGTTTATGATACTGAAGAGACTTTTCCCCAAGTTGCTGTTAACACAAATTCCTCTGTAATTATTTGGGTCAAATTTGTCTCCATTTTTATAAATTGGTGTGATCAATCCTTGGTTCCAAATATCGGGGGAAATACCTGCAGTTAGGATAATGTTGAAGAGTTTGAGTATACCCAATTTGAATTTGTGGTCTGTATATTTGATCATTTCATTTAAAATACCATCAGCACCACAGGCCTTTTTGGGTTGGAGAGTGCAAAGTTTTTCCAATAATTATTGTTCTGTAATTGGGGTATCCACAGGATTCTGATAGTCTTTGACTGCTAATTCAAGGATTTGTAATTTTTCTTGTATATCTTGTTGTTCTGGGCTCTTTGTTATATTGCTGTAGAGGTTTGCAAAGTGATTTCTCCACATATCCCCATTTTGGATAGCCAATTCCTCATTATGAGGTTTGTTTAATTTATTCAAATTCTCCCAGAAGTGGTTTGATTCTATGGATTCCTCAATCACATCCAGCTGATTTCTAATGTGCTGTTCCTATTTTGTTCTTAGGGTGTGTTTGTATTGCTTCAGTGTTTCCCCATATTGAAGGCGTATATTTTTGTTGTCTGGGTCTCTGTGTTTTTGATTAGATATAAATTCTCAATGACTTTCTTAGATTTTTGCAATCATTATCAAACCATTTTTCATTATCTATTCTTTTTGGTTTGCTCTTATGTTTCTTAAGATTAGCCAAGGAGGCTAATTTGTCAAATATAAAGTTTATGTTCCAAATGGCCAAATTTACACCTTCATAATAATAATATGCCATTTAGCAGATGCTTTTTATCCAAAGCGACTTACAGTCATGCGTGCATACATTTTTTTTTTGTGTGTATTGGTGGTCCCGGGGATCGAACCCACTACCTTGGCGTTACAAGCGCCGTGCTCTACCAGCTGAGCTACAGAGGACCACATTGCTGTAGGAGAATGTTAAGGCTAAAAAGATGTCCAGGAGAGATTGTATTTTTTGGCTACTAATTGCTTTTTGGTAGATTTCTGTACTGTTTGCACTCCATCTATAGGTCTGTTTAGTACCATGTAATTTATTGGGCCTTGATGCTTCATGGTTGGGTTCTGCTCTTCTCAGATACACTGTGATTTTACTGTGGTCTGAGAGAAGTGTTAGTGGGCTGACTGTGAAGGCTCTGAGAGACTCTGGGTTGAGATCGGTGATGAAGTAGTCTACAGTACTGCTGCCAAGGGATGAGCTGTAGGTGTACATACCAAAAGAGTCCCCTCTTAGCCTACCATTGACTATGTACAGACCCAGTGTTCGACAGAGCTTCAGGAGCTGTACTCCATTTTTGTTTTTCACTTTGTCATAGTTGTTTCTGGGGGGGTATGTGGGGAGGGAAAGGTTGTTGCTTCCCGGTAGGTGTTTGTCCATGACTGTTAATAGTGTCTAGTTCTTCTGCTGTTCTAGCATTCAGGTCTCCACAGACCACCACGTTGCCTTGGGCCTGAAGGTGACTAATCCCCCCCTCTAGAATGGAGAAACTCTCTTCATTGAAGTAGGGTGACTCTGAGGGGGGAATGTATGTGGCACAGAGGAAGACGTTTTTATCTGTTAAGATAGCCTCCTTGTTGATTTTTAGCCAGATAAAGAATTCTCCTGTTTTGATCAATTCGATTGAATTAGTTAGTTCAGATTTATACCATATTAGCATTCCCCCTGAGTCTCTGCCCTGTGTGATTCCTTTTAATTTGGTGGATGGTACAATTATCTCCCTATAACCTAGTGGACAGCCAGTGGAAACATCACCTCTGCACAATGTTTCCTGTAGTACTACAATGTCAACATCATCAATTTCTTTAAGGAAGTCTGGGTTTCTGCTCTTTAGCCCAAAAGCAGAAGACTTCAATCCTTGTAAATTCCAACATGCAACGTAAAAAGACTTCAAAAACAGTTTTTTCTTTACCTTCAAAATGAGATAAACACTCACAATCCAACTATTAAAATAGGATTTTTCAATTATGGTAAACTCTTATTATGCAAATGTGATTTGTTTATCATTTAAGATAGTATTTGTATTTGTGTATTTGCCACTTGGGTGGATGTAGTGTGAGGATGGTGGAGTTATTGTGCTCATCTTACCATGACCCTCGGCCTATCACATGTGAGCATAGTAGATTCAGCATTTGTTTGATGTCACTCATTTCGTTGGTGGGAGCTGGGCCAGTTGCTCCTCTCACAGCTTGTGCATAGCTCTGTCTGCCGGGCTGTGGCTCCTCCAGGTGTGGGTCTGCGGTGGGGGGAGGGGGGTGTTAGGCCTCGTCTGGGTGGGTCTGAAGCTGGGCTGGGGTGGTCTGTGCTGTGCTGGATGTGGTGGGCATTGAGGTTGGTGGTGCTGTGGCCGTGGCTGTGGGGTCCAGGGTGCTGGTCCGGGGTGTTGTCTCTGTGATCTCGGGGGGTGGAGATTGCTCCGCTGTTCCTGGGTGGAGAGGTCGGGATGCGGTTTAAAGCGACATCCTTGAGAGTCTTAGCAAGGATGGGGACTGTCTCCCTGTACAGGTGAACATGGTCATAGAGACAGTCCAGATCGAGGATGGGATGGTGGGCCAGGTGTACATTGGGTCGCAGGGCACAGTCCCGGGAGAGGCTTGCGTTTATTCTTTGGATTGTGGCAGGGTGGAAGTCCTTCCTCTGTAGAAGGGTTGACACCACGATTCTTGAGTTGGGGAAGATTGTGGAGGCCTTCTCAATCACTCCCCGTAGTGAAGTCGCCACCCTCTCCTGCTGAGCACGCAGGTCGTTGCTTCCGGTGTGTATGATTATGTGGCTTGGCGACCCGAGCTGGGCCTTATCAAGCAGCGCCATGGCATGGCGTTGTTGGGCACCACACCTTTCTCGTTTTGTGTCTAGGGAAAAGTTTATTCTCCTGAACAAACTTCCCATTTGAGTCCATCAACAGGACAATCTCAGCCAGTGTTTCTTCTGGACTGGAGGGGGTAGAGTAGGGGCTGGTGGGTGTTGGAGCTGGGGTGTGGCTGGTCTGTGCTGATGCTGCTGTCAGTGGGAGGCTGTTCTGGGGGCTGGGGGGGGGAGGCATGCAGCCGGCAGGGCTGGGGAGGCCTGGCTGATTGAGGTGGACTCCTCTGCTGTGTGAGGGCAGGTCATAGAGTGGTGATCTAGCTGCTCCTGCAGCCTGTCCTCTGTTCTCTTTCTCTCCTGCAGCTCCTCTCTTAGTGTGGTCAGCTCATTATTACTGATCTCCCTGTCTTTTTGGAGCTCTCTCACCTCCTTTGTTAGATCAGCCAGCTCTCTCTTGAGTCCGTCTCTCTATTGCTGAACTTCTTTCAGCTGTGTTGCAAGGCTGCTGTCCTGCTCTGTCCGCACCTTGGTTAGGAGCTCCTCTAAGGTGTGGATGTCTGGTTGCTGTTTGCTCACACTCTCCCTGAGCAGGACCACCTCCCCCTCCAGTTTGGTGAACTGATCCCTCATGGCAGCCATGGTGGTGAGGAGGACCTGAGCCTGCTCTGCACTGAGGGGGTCGCTCTCCTCCTGGGGCGTGTCCTCCACTTTGGTGGGAAGAGAGGTGCTGGATGTGCCTTTTTGGGTGGGGATAGTGGGGATGAGGGTGGTGCTGGTGGAGTTTGTCTTGTGGGAGGGCATGTCACTGGTGGTGTCCTTCTCTCTCTCTGCTCTCTCCTTAATGGTCTGAAAGTCTGTTTCAAACAGCCTAAGGTTACCTTGCTGTCAGGGTCGTCTGTCTCTTTGACTTTCAGCTTCCACCCATTACAGATTCCCTCTTACTTTGCGGATGGGTAGTGAGAGCAGACTGCTGAGCGCCATGCATTTGGCTGGTCAGTGAGAAAGATGAGATTACTCACATCACCGTTTTTGTAGAGGTCTGTGAAAAGGGTTTCTGGCCTCCCTAGTAGATTCTGTTTAAAAGCTTTCCTCGTTGTGTCATTTTTGGCCTCTGGAGGGTAGAGAATGGACTCAGCGCTGAGGGGGAGTGGGGACATGGTGCCTGTGGGCTCTGCCTCTGCTGCTGCTTTGTTCTGCTGCACTGTTGCCATGGCAACCAGTTTTGTTAGTCTGCTCCTGTTTAGCTCAAAAACCAGCAAAAATAGTGAAAAATCTTCACACACAAAAACAGAAGATATGTTTAAAGGTAGTGTCCGTGCTTCTTTTTGATATACTCACTCAGTTTGGTCGTTCGATGTAGTTGTATTAACTCCCCTTGCTAGGATTGTTCTAGTTCAATTTTCTGGCTGGCTGGCTTGCTAGCCTGCTGGCTAGGTTTTTGTTGTGTAGCTAGCTAGTGAGAGTCAAAACTTCTTAATTTGAGGCGCAAAGTTGTTGTTCATCACTTCTTGTCTTGGATTCTTTTTAGATTCAAGTGTTAATATCTCTCTGTTCCTCTCTCTCTCTCTCTGATACTCTCTCTCTCTCTCTGTTTCTCTCTCTCTCTCTCTCTCTCTCTCTCTCTCTCTCTCTCTCTCTCTCGCTCTCTCTCTGATACTCTCTCTCTCTCTGTTCCTCTCTCTCTCTCTGATACTCTCTCTCTCTCTGTTCCTCTCTCTCTATCAGATACTCTCTCTCTGTTCCTCTCTCTCTCTTTCTGATACTCTCTCTCTATCTGTTCCTCTCTCTCTCTGATACTCTCTCTCTTTGTTCCCCTCTCTCTCTCTGATACTCTCTCTGTTCCTCTCTCTCTCTCTGATACTCTCTCTCTCTCTGATACTCTCTCTCTGTTCCTCTCTCTCGCTCTCTGATAATCACTCTCTCTCTGTTCCTCTCTCTCTCTGATACTCTCTCTCTCTGTTCCTTTCTCTCTCTCTCTCTGATGCTCTCTCTCTCTGTTCCTCTCTCTCTCTCTCTCTCTGAAACTCTCTCTCTCTCTGTTCCTCTCTCACTCTCTGATACTCTCTCTCTTTCGGTCATCTCTCTCTCTCTCTCTCTGATACTCTCTCTCTTTCTGTTCCTCTCTCTCTCTCTGATACTTTCTCTCTCTGTTCCTCTCTCTCTCTCTCTAATACTCTCTCTCTCTCTGTTCCTCTCTCTCTTTCTCTCTGATACTCTCTCTCTCTGATATCTCTCTCTCTCTCTCTCTCTCTCTCTCTCTCTCTCTCTCTCTGTTCCTTTCTCTCACTCTCTGATACTCTCTCTCTATCTGATACTCTCTCTCTCTCTCTCTGATACTCTCTCTCTCTCTGTTCCTCTCTCTCTCTCTCTGATACCCTCTCTGTTCCTCTCTCTCTCTGATACTCTCTCTCTGTTACTCTCTCTCTCTCTGATACTCTCTCTCTCTCTCTCTGTTCCTCTCTCTCTCTCTCTCTGATAATCTCTCTCTGTTCCTCTCTCTCTCTGATACTCTCTCTCTCTCTCTCTCTCTCTCTCTCTCTCTCTCTCTCTCTCTCTCTCTCTCTCTCTCTCTCTTTCTGATAATCTCTCTCTCTCTGTTCCTCTCGCTCTCTCTCTGATACTCTCTCTCTCTCGGTTCCTCTCTCTCTCTATGATACTCTCTCTCTGTTCCTCTCTCTCTCTCTCTTATACTCTCTCTCTCTGTTCCTCTCTCTCTCTCTCTCTCTCTCTCTCTCTCTCTCTCTGATAATCTCTTTCTGTTCCTCTCTCTCTCTCTCTCTGATACTCTCTCTCTCTCGGTTCCTCTCTCTCTATGATACTCTCTCTCAGTTCCTCTCTCTCTCTCTTATACTCTCTCTCTGTTCCTCACTCTCTCTCTCTCTCTGATACTCTCTCTCTCTGTTCCTCTCTCTCTCTCTGATAATATCTCTCTGTTCCTCTCTCTCTCTCTGATACTCTCTCTCTCTCTCTCTGTTCCTCTCTCTCTCTCTCTCTCTCTCGCTCTCTCTCTGATACTCTCTCTCTCTCTTTTCCCCTCTCTCTCTTTCTGATACTCTCTCTCTTTCTGTTCCTCTCTCTCTCTGATACTCTCTCTCTTTGTTCCCCTCTCTCTCTCTGATACTCTCTCTGTTCATCTCTCTCTCTCTGATACTCTCTCTCTTCTCTGATACTCTCTCTCTGTTCCTCTCTCTCGCTCTCTGATAATCTCTCTCTCTCTGTTCCTCTCTCTCTCTGATACTCTCTCTCTCTGTTCCTTTCTCTCTCTCTCTCTGATTCTCTCTCTCTCTGTTCCTCTCTCTCTCTCTCTCTCTGAAACTCTCTCTCTCTGTGTTCCTCTCTCACTCTCTTTTACTCTCTCTCTTTCGGTCCTCTCTCTCTCTCTCTAATACTCTCTCTCTTTCTGTTCCTCTCTCTCTCTCTGATACTTTCTCTCTCTGTTCCTCTCTCTCTCTCTAATAATCTCTCTCTCTGTTCCTCTCTCTCTTTCTCTCTGATACTCTCTTACTCTGATAATCTCTCTCTCTCTGTGATACTCTCTCTCTCTCTGTTCCTCTCTCTCTCTCTCTGATAATCTCTATGTTCCTCTCTCTCTCTCTGATACTATCTATCTGTTCTTCTCTCTCTGATACTCTCTCTCTGTTCCTTTCTCTCTCTCTGATACACTCTCTCTCTCTCTCTGATACTCTCTCTCTCTCTCTGATACTCTCTCTCTCTCTCTCTCTCTCTGATTCTCTCTCTCTCTGTTCCTCCCTCTCTCTGATACTCTCTCTCTGTTCCTCTCTCTCTCTGATACTCTCTCTCTCTGTTCCTCTCTCTCTCCCACCTCCTCTCTCTCTCTGTTCCTCTCTCTCTCTCTCTCTGATACTCTCTCTCTGTTCCTCTCTCTCACTCTCGCCTTCTCTCTCTCTCTGGTCCTCTCTCTCTCTCTCTCTCTGGTCCTCTCTCTCTCTCTGATACTCTCTCTCTCTGTACCTCTCTCTCACTCTCACCTTCTCTCTCTCTCTCTGGTACTCTCTCTCACTCCCACCTTCTCTCTCTCTCTGCTCCTCTCTCTCTCTCTGATACTCTCTCTCTCTCTGTTCTTCTCTCTCTCTGATACTCTCTCTATCTGTGTTCCTCTCTTTCTCTCTGATACTCTCTCTCTGTTCCTCTCTCTCGTTCTGTTCCTCTCTCTCTCACTCCCACCTTCTCTCTCTCTGTTCCTCTCTCTCTATCTGATACTCTCTCTCTGTTCCTCTCTCTCTCTCTCTCTGATATTGTCTCTCTCTCTGTTCCTCTCTCTCTCTGATACTATCTCTCTCTGTTCCTCTCTCTCTCTCTGATATTCTCTCTGTTCCTCTCTCTCTCTCTCTGATACTCTCCCTCTCTCTGTTCCTCTCTCTCTGTTCCTCTCTCTCGCTCTCTGATACTCTCTCTCTCTGTGTTCCTCTCTCTCTGATACTCTCTCTCTCTGTTCCTTTCTCTCTCTCTCTCTGATACTCTCTCTCTCTCTCTGATACTCTCTCTCTCTGTTCCCCCCTCTCTCTCTCTCTGATACTCTCTCTCTCTCTGTTCCTCTCTCTCTCTCTCTGATACTCTCTCTCTGGGACCTCTCTCTCTCTCTGATACTCTCTCTCTCTCTGTTCCTCTCTCTCTCTCTCTGTTACTCTCTCTCTCTGTTACTCTCTCTCTCTCTCTGATACTCTCTCTCTCCGTTCCTCTCTCTCTTTCTCTCTGATACTCTCTCTCTCTGATTATCTATCTCTCTCTCTGATACTCTCACTCTCTCTGTTCCTCTCTACTTCTCTGATAATCTCTCTGTTCCTCTCTCTCTCTCTGATATTCTCTCTCTCTCTGATACTCCTCTCTCTCTCTCTCTCTCTGATACTCTCTCTCTCTGTTCCTCTCTCTGAAACTCTCTCTCTGTTCCTTTCTCTCTCTCTCTGATACTCTCTCTCTCTCTCTGATACTCTCTCTCTCTGTTACTCTCTCTCTCTGATACTCTCTCTCTCTGTTCCTCTCTCTCTCTCTGATAATCTATCTCTCTGTTCCTCTCTCTCTCCCACCTCTCTCTCTGTTCCTCTCTCTCTCTCTCTCTGATACTCTCTCTCTGTGCCTCTCTCTCACTCTCACCTTCTCTCTCTCTCTGGTCCTCTCTCTCTCTCTCTCTCTCTGATACGCTCTCGCTCTGTTCCTCTCTCTCTCTCTGATACTCTCTCTCTCTGTTCCTCTCTCTAACTCCCACCTTCTCTCTCTCTCTGATTCTCTCTCTGTTTTTCTCTCTCTCTCTCTCTCTCTGATACTCTCTCTCTCTGTTCCTCTCTCTCTCTCTCTGATAATCTCTCTCTGTTCTTCTCTTTCTCTCTGATACTCTCTCTCTCTCTGTTCCTCTCTCTCTCTCTCTCTCTCTCTCTGATACTCTCTGTCTCTGTTCCTCTCTCTCTCCCACCTCCTATCTCTCGCTCTCTGTTCCTCTCTCTCTCTCTCTCTGATACTCTCTCTCTGTTCCTCTCTCTCACTCTCGCCTTCTCTCTCTCTCTGGTCCTCTCTCTCTCTCTCTCTCTGGTCCTCTCTCTCTCTCTGATACTCTCTCTCTCTGTACCTCTGTCTCACTCTCACCTTCTCTCTCTCTCTCTGGTACCCTCTCTCACTCCCACCTTCTCTCTCTCTCTGCTCCTCTCTCTCTCTCTGATACTCTCTCTCTCTCTGTTCCTCTCTCTCTCTGATACTCTCTCTATCTGTGTTCCTCTCTTTCTCTCTGATACTCTCTCTCTGTTCCTCTCTCTCGTTCTGTTCCTCTCTCTCTCACTCCCACCTTCTCTCTCTCTGTTCCTCTCTCTCTATCTGATACTCTCTCTCTGTTCCTGTCTCTCTCTCTCTCTCTGATATTCTCTCTCTCTCTGTTCCTCTCTCTCTCTGATACTATCTCTCTCTGTTCCTCTCTCTCTCTCTGATATTCTCTCTGTTCCTCTCTCTCTCTCTGATACTACTCTCTCTCTCTGTTCCTCTCTCTCTGTTCCTCTCTCTCGCTCTCTGATACTCTCTCTCTCTCTGTTCCTCTCTCTCTGATACTCTCTCTCTCTGTTCCTTTCTCTCTCTCTCTCTCTGATACTCTCTCTCTCTCTCTGATACTCTCTCTCTCTGTTCCCCCCTCTCTCTCTCTCTGATACGCTCTCTCTCTCTGTTCCTCTCTCTCTCTCTGGGACCTCTCTCTCTCTCTGATACTCTCTCTCTCTCTGTTCCTCTCTCACTCTCTCTCTGATACTCTCTCTCTCTCTGTTACTCTCTCTCTCTCTCTGATACTCTCTCTCTCCGTTCCTCTCTCTCTTTCTCTCTGATACTCTCTCTCTCTGATTATCATCTCTCTCTCTGATACTCTCACTCTCTCTGTTCCTCTCTACCTCTCTGATAATCTCTCTGTTCCTCTCTCTCTCTCTCTGATATTCTCTCTCTCTCTGATACTCCTCTCTTTCTCTCTCTCTCTGATACTCTCTCTCTCTGTTCCTCTCTCTGAAACTCTCTCTCTGTTCCTTTCTCTCTCTCTCTGATACTCTCTCTCTCTCTCTGATACTCTCTCTCTCTGTTCCTCTCTCTCTCTCTCTGTTCCTCTCTCTCTCTCTGATAATATATCTCTCTGTTCCTCTCTCACTCCCACCTCCTCTCTCTCTGTTCCTCTCTCTCTCTCTCTCTGATACTCTCTCTCTGTTCCTCTCTCTCACTCTCACCTTCTCTCTCTCTCTGGTCCTCTCTCTCTCTCTCTCTCTGATACGCTCTCGCTCTGTTCCTCTCTCTCTCTCTGATACTCTCTCTCTCTGTTCCTCTCTCTAACTCCCACCTTATCTCTCTCTCTGATTCTCTCTCTGTTTCTCTCTCTCTCTCTCTCTCTCTCTCTGATACTCTCTTTCTCTGTTCCTCTCTCTCTCTCTCTGATAATCTCTCTCTGTTCTTCTCTTTCTCTCTGATACTCTCTCTCTCTCTGTTCCTCTCTCTCTCTCTCTCTCTCTGATACTCTCTGTCTCTGTTCCTCTCTCTCTCCCACCTCCTCTCTCTCGCTCTCTGTTCCTCTCTCTCTATCTGATACTCCCTCTCTCTCTGAACCTCTCTCTCTCTGATACTCTCTCTCTCTGTTCCTCTATATCTCTGAAACTCTCTCTGTTCTCCTCTCTCTCTCTCTGATACTGTCTCTGTTCCTCTCTCTCTCTCTCTGAAACTCTCTCTCTCTGTTCCTCTCTCTCTCTCTGATACTCTCTCTCTCGGTCATCTCTCTCTCTCTCTCTGATACTCTCTCTCTTTCTGTTCATCTCTCTCTCGCTCTGATACTCTCTCTCTGTTCCTCTCTCTCTCTCTCTCTCTAATACTCTCTCTCTGTTCCTCTCTCTCCTTCTCTCTGATACTCTCTCTCTCTGATTATCTCTCTCTCTCTCTGATACTCTCGCTCTCTCTGTTCCTCTCTCTCTCTCTGATAATCTATCTGTTCCTCTCTCTCTCTCTTATACACTCTCTCTCTCTGATACTCTCTCTCTCTCTCTGATACTCTATCTCTGTTCCTTTCTCTCTCTCTCTGATACCCTCTCTCTCTCTCTGATACCCTCTCTCTCTCTCTCTGATACTCTCTCTCTCTCTGTTCCTCTCTCTCTCTGATACTCTCTCTCTCTGTTCCTCTCTACCTCTCTGATAATCTCTCTGTTCCTCTCTCTCTCTGATATTCTCTCTCTCTCTGATACTCCTCTCTCTCTCTCTCTCTCTGATACTCTCTCTCTCTGTTGCTCTCTCTGAAACTCTCTCTCTGTTCCTTTCTCTCTCTCTCTGATACTCTCTCTCTCTCTCTGATACTCTCTCTCCCTGTTCCTCTCTCTCTCTCTCTGTTCCTCTCTCTCTCTGATAATATATCTCTCTGTTCCTCTCTCACTCCCACCTCCTCTCTCTCTGTTCCTCTCTCTCTCTCTCTCTGATACTCTCTCTCTGTTCCTCTCTCTCACTCTCACCTTCTCTCTCTCTCTGGTCCTCTCTCTCTCTCTCTCTCTGATACGCTCTCGCTCTGTTCCTCTCTCTCTCTCTCTGTTACTCTCTCTCTCTGTTCCTCTCTCTCACTCCCACCTTCTCTCTCTCTCTGATTCTCTCTCTGTTTCTCTCTCTCTCTCTCTCTCTCTCTGATACTCTCTCTCTCTGTTCCTCTCTCTCTCTCTCTGATAATCTCTCTCTGTTCTTCTCTTTCTCTCTGATACTCTATCTCTCTCTGTTCCTCTCTCTCTCTCTCTCTCTCTGATACTCTCTGTCTCTGTTCCTCTCTCTCTCCCACCTCCTCTCTCTCGCTCTCTGTTCCTCTCTCTCTCTATCTGATACTCCCTCTCTCTCTGAACCTCTCTCTCTCTATTACTCTCTCTCTCTGTTCCTCTCTATCTCTGAAACTCTCTCTGTTCCCCCCTCTCTCTCTCTGATACTGTCTCTGTTCCTCTCTCTCTCTCTCTGAAACTCTCTCTCTCTGTTCCTCTCTCTCTCTCTGATACTCTCTCTCTCGGTCATCTCTCTCTCTCTCTCTGATACTCTCTCTCTCTGTTGCTCTCTCTGAAACTCTCTCTCTGTTCCTTTCTCTCTCTCTCTGATACTCTCTCTCTCTCTCTGATACTCTCTCTCTCTGTTCCTCTCTCTCTCTCTCTGTTCCTCTCTCTCTCTCTGATAATATATCTCTCTGTTCCTCTCTCACTCCCACCTCCTCTCTCTCTGTTCCTCTCTCTCTCTCTCTCTGATACTCTCTCTCTGTTCCTCTCTCTCACTCTCACCTTCTCTCTCTCTCTGGTCCTCTCTCTCTCTCTCTCTCTCTGATACGCTCTCGCTCTGTTCCTCTCTCTCTCTCTGATACTCTCTCTCTCTGTTCCTCTCTCTAACTCCCACCTTCTCTCTCTCTCTGATTCTCTCTCTGTTTCTCTCTCTCTCTCTCTCTCTCTCTGATACTCTCTCTCTCTGTTCCTCTCTCTCTCTCTCTGATAATCTCTCTCTGTTCTTCTCTTTCTCTCTGATACTCTATCTCTCTCTGTTCCTCTCTCTCTCTCTCTCTCTCTCTCTGATACTCTCTGTCTCTGTTCCTCTCTCTCTCCCACCTCCTCTCTCTCGCTCTCTGTTCCTCTCTCTCTCTATCTGATACTCCCTCTCTCTCTGAACCTCTCTCTCTCTATTACTCTCTCTCTCTGTTCCTCTCTATCTCTGAAACTCTCTCTGTTCCCCCCTCTCTCTCTCTCTGATACTGTCTCTGTTCCTCTCTCTCTCTCTCTGAAACTCTCTCTCTCTGTTCCTCTCTCTCTCTCTGATACTCTCTCTCTCGGTCATCTCTCTCTCTCTCTCTGATACTCTCTCTCTTTCTGTTCCTCTCTCTCTCTCTCTGATACTCTCTCTCTGTTCCTCTCTCTCTCTCTCTCTCTCTCTCTCTCTAATACTCTCTCTCTGTTCCTCTCTCTCCTTCTCTCTGATACTCTCTCTCTCTGATTATCTCTCTTTCTCTCTGATACTCTCGCTCTCTCTGTTCCTCTCTCTCTCTCTGATAATCTATCTGTTCCTCTCTCTCTCTTATACACTCTCTCTCTCTGATACTCTCTCTCTCTCTCTCTGATACTCTATCTCTGTTCCTTTCTCTCTCTCTCTGATACCCTCTCTCTCTCTCTGATACCCTCTCTCTCTCTCTCTGATACTCTCTCTCTCTCTGTTCCTCTCTCTCTCTGATACTCTCTCTCTCTGTTCCTCTCTCTCTCTCTGATACTCTCTGTCTCTGTTCCTCTCTCTCTCCCACCTCCTCTCTCTCTCTCTGTTCCTCTCTCTCTCTCTCTTATACTCTCTCTGTTCCTCTCTCTTTCTCTCACTCTCACCTTCTCTCTCTCTCCGGTCCTGTCTCTCTCTCTCTGATACTCTCTCTCTGTTCCTCTCTCTCACTCCCACCTTCTCTCTCTCTCTGGTCCTCTCTCTCACTCCCATCTACTCTCTTTCTCTGCTCCTTTCTCTCTCTGATACTCTCTCTCTCTGTCCCTCTCTCTCTCTGATACTCTCTCTATCTGTGTTCCTATCTCTCTCTCTGATACTCTCTCTCTCTGTTCCTCTCTCTCGTTCTGTTCCTCTCTCTCTCACTCCCACCTTCTCTCTCTCTCTATTCCTCTCTCTCTCTGATACTCTCTCTCTCTGTTCCTCTCTCTCTCTCTCTGATACTCTCTCGCTCTCTGTTCCTCTCTCTCTCTATCTGATACTCTCTCTCTGTTCCTCTCTCTCTCTCTCTCTCATACTCTCTCTCTCTGTTCCTCTCTCTCTCTCTGATACTCTCTTTCTCTGTTCCTCTCTCTCTCTCTGATACTCTCCCTGTTCCTCTCTCTCTCTCTAATACTCTCTCTCCTTCTCTCTGATACTCTCTCTCTCTCATTATCTCTCTCTCTCTCTGATACTCTTTCTCTCTCTGTTCCTCTCTCTCTCTCTCTGATGATCTCTCTGTTCCTGTCTCTCTCTTTTATACTCTCTCTCTCTCTCGATACTCTCTCTCTCTTTCGGCTCTGATACTCTCTCTATGTTCTTCTCTCTCTGATAATCTCTCTCTGTTCCTTTCTCTCTCTCTCTCTGATACCCTCTCTCTCTCTCTCTGATACTCTCTCTCTCTCTCTCTGATACTCTCTCTCTCTCTCTCTCTCTCTGATACTCTCTCTCTCTGTTCCTCTCTCTCTCGCTCTGATAATCTCTCTGTTCCTCTCTTTCTTTCTGATACTCTCTCTCTCTCTCTGTTCCTCTCTCTCTCTCTCTCTCTCTCGCTCTCTCTCTGATACTCTCTCTCTGTTCCTTTCTCTCTCTCTCTGATACTCTCTCTCTCTCTCTGATACTCTCTCTCCCTGTTCCTCTCTCTCTCTCTCTGTTCCTCTCTCTCTCTGATAATATATCTCTCTGTTCCTCTCTCACTCCCACCTCCTCTCTCTCTGTTCCTCTCTCTCTCTCTCTCTGATACTCTCTCTCTGTTCCTCTCTCTCCACTCTCACCTTCTCTCTCTCTCTGGTCCTCTCTCTCTCTCTCTCTCTGATACGCTCTCGCTCTGTTCCTCTCTCTCTCTCTGATACTCTCTCTCTCTGTTCCTCTCTCTAACTCCCACCTTCTCTCTCTCTCTGATTCTCTCTCTGTTTCTCTCTCTCTCTCTCTCTCTCTCTGATACTCTCTCTCTCTGTTCCTCTCTCTCTCTCTCTGATAATCTCTCTCTGTTCTTCTCTTTCTCTCTGATACTCTATCTCTCTCTGTTCCTCTCTCTCTCTCTCTCTCTCTGATACTCTCTGTCTCTGTTCCTCTCTCTCTCCCACCTCCTCTCTCTCGCTCTCTGTTCCTCTCTCTCTCTATCTGATACTCCCTCTCTCTCTGAACCTCTCTCTCTCTATTACTCTCTCTCTCTGTTCCTCTCTATCTCTGAAACTCTCTCTGTTCCCCCCTCTCTCTCTCTCTGATACTGTCTCTGTTCCTCTCTCTCTCTCTCTGAAACTCTCTCTCTCTGTTCCTCTCTCTCTCTCTGATACTCTCTCTCTCTCGGTCATCTCTCTCTCTCTCTCTGACACTCTCTCTCTCTGTTGCTCTCTCTGAAACTCTCTCTCTGTTCCTTTCTCTCTCTCTCTGATACTCTCTCTCTCTCTCTGATACTCTCTCTCTCTGTTCCTCTCTCTCTCTCTCTGTTCCTCTCTCTCTCTCTGATAATATATCTCTCTGTTCCTCTCTCACTCCCACCTCCTCTCTCTCTGTTCCTCTCTCTCTCTCTCTCTGATACTCTCTCTCTGTTCCTCTCTCTCACTCTCACCTTCTCTCTCTCTCTGGTCTCTCTCTCTCTCTCTCTCTGATACGCTCTCGCTCTGTTCCTCTCTCTCTCTCTGATACTCTCTCTCTCTGTTCCTCTCTCTAACTCCCACCTTCTCTCTCTCTCTGATTCTCTCTCTGTTTCTCTCTCTCTCTCTCTCTCTCTCTGATACTCTCTCTCTCTGTTCCTCTCTCTCTCTCTCTGATAATCTCTCTCTGTTCTTCTCTTTCTCTCTGATACTCTATCTCTCTCTGTTCCTCTCTCTCTCTCTCTCTCTCTCTCTGATACTCTCTGTCTCTGTTCCTCTCTCTCTCCCACCTCCTCTCTCTCGCTCTCTGTTCCTCTCTCTCTCTATCTGATACTCCCTCTCTCTCTGAACCTCTCTCTCTCTATTACTCTCTCTCTCTGTTCCTCTCTATCTCTGAAACTCTCTCTGTTCCCCCCTCTCTCTCTCTCTGATACTGTCTCTGTTCCTCTCTCTCTCTCTCTGAAACTCTCTCTCTCTGTTCCTCTCTCTCTCTCTGATACTCTCTCTCTCGGTCATCTCTCTCTCTCTCTCTGACACTCTCTCTCTCTGTTGCTCTCTCTGAAACTCTCTCTCTGTTCCTTTCTCTCTCTCTCTGATACTCTCTCTCTCTCTCTGATACTCTCTCTCTCTGTTCCTCTCTCTCTCTCTCTGTTCCTCTCTCTCTCTCTGATAATATATCTCTCTGTTCCTCTCTCACTCCCACCTCCTCTCTCTCTGTTCCTCTCTCTCTCTCTCTCTGATACTCTCTCTCTGTTCCTCTCTCTCACTCTCACCTTCTCTCTCTCTCTGGTCCTCTCTCTCTCTCTCTCTCTGATACGCTCTCGCTCTGTTCCTCTCTCTCTCTCTGATACTCTCTCTCTCTGTTCCTCTCTCTAACTCCCACCTTCTCTCTCTCTCTGATTCTCTCTCTGTTTCTCTCTCTCTCTCTCTCTCTCTCTGATACTCTCTCTCTCTGTTCCTCTCTCTCTCTCTCTGATAATCTCTCTCTGTTCTTCTCTTTCTCTCTGATACTCTATCTCTCTCTGTTCCTCTCTCTCTCTCTCTCTCTCTCTGATACTCTCTGTCTCTGTTCCTCTCTCTCTCCCACCTCCTCTCTCTCGCTCTCTGTTCCTCTCTCTCTCTATCTGATACTCCCTCTCTCTCTGAACCTCTCTCTCTCTATTACTCTCTCTCTCTGTTCCTCTCTATCTCTGAAACTCTCTCTGTTCCCCCCTCTCTCTCTCTCTGATACTGTCTCTGTTCCTCTCTCTCTCTCTCTGAAACTCTCTCTCTCTGTTCCTCTCTCTCTCTCTGATACTCTCTCTCTTGGTCATCTCTCTCTCTCTCTCTGATACTCTCTCTCTTTCTGTTCCTCTCTCTCTCTCTCTGATACTCTCTCTCTGTTCCTCTCTCTCTCTCTCTCTCTCTCTCTCTCTAATACTCTCTCTCTGTTCCTCTCTCTCCTTCTCTCTGATACTCTCTCTCTCTGATTATCTCTCTTTCTCTCTGATACTCTCGCTCTCTCTGTTCCTCTCTCTCTCTCTGATAATCTATCTGTTCCTCTCTCTCTCTTATACACTCTCTCTCTCTGATACTCTCTCTCTCTCTCTCTGATACTCTATCTCTGTTCCTTTCTCTCTCTCTCTGATACCCTCTCTCTCTCTCTGATACCCTCTCTCTCTCTCTCTGATACTCTCTCTCTCTCTGTTCCTCTCTCTCTCTGATACTCTCTCTCTCTGTTCCTCTCTCTCTCTCTGATACTCTCTGTCTCTGTTCCTCTCTCTCTCCCACCTCCTCTCTCTCTCTCTGTTCCTCTCTCTCTCTCTCTTATACTCTCTCTGTTCCTCTCTCTTTCTCTCACTCTCACCTTCTCTCTCTCTCCGGTCCTGTCTCTCTCTCTCTGATACTCTCTCTCTGTTCCTCTCTCTCACTCCCACCTTCTCTCTCTCTCTGGTCCTCTCTCTCACTCCCATCTACTCTCTTTCTCTGCTCCTTTCTCTCTCTGATACTCTCTCTCTCTGTCCCTCTCTCTCTCTGATACTCTCTCTATCTGTGTTCCTATCTCTCTCTCTGATACTCTCTCTCTCTGTTCCTCTCTCTCGTTCTGTTCCTCTCTCTCTCACTCCCACCTTCTCTCTCTCTCTATTCCTCTCTCTCTCTGATACTCTCTCTCTCTCTGTTCCTCTCTCTCTCTCTCTGATACTCTCTCGCTCTCTGTTCCTCTCTCTCTCTATCTGATACTCTCTCTCTGTTCCTCTCTCTCTCTCTCTCTCATACTCTCTCTCTCTGTTCCTCTCTCTCTCTCTGATACTCTCTTTCTCTGTTCCTCTCTCTCTCTCTGATACTCTCCCTGTTCCTCTCTCTCTCTCTAATACTCTCTCTCCTTCTCTCTGATACTCTCTCTCTCTCATTATCTCTCTCTCTCTCTGATACTCTTTCTCTCTCTGTTCCTCTCTCTCTCTCTGATGATCTCTCTGTTCCTGTCTCTCTCTTTTATACTCTCTCTCTCTCTGATACTCTCTCTCTCTTTCGCTCTGATACTCTCTCTATGTTCTTCTCTCTCTGATAATCTCTCTCTGTTCCTTTCTCTCTCTCTCTCTGATACCCTCTCTCTCTCTCTCTGATACTCTCTCTCTCTCTCTCTGATACTCTCTCTCTCTCTCTCTCTCTCTGATACTCTCTCTCTCTGTTCCTCTCTCTCTCGCTCTGATAATCTCTCTGTTCCTCTCTTTCTTTCTGATACTCTCTCTCTCTCTCTGTTCCTCTCTCTCTCTCTCTCTCTCTCGCTCTCTCTCTGATACTCTCTCTCTCTCCGTTCCTCTCTCTCTCTCTCTCTGATACTCTCTCTCTCTCTGTTCCTCTCTCTCTCTCTCTGATACTCTCTCTCTCTCTGTTCCTCTATCTCTCTGATACTCTCTCTCTCTGTTCCTCTCTCTCTCTGATACTCTCTCTGTTCCCCTCTCTCTCTCTCTCTGATACTCTCTCTCTGTTTCCTCTCTATCTCTCTCTGAAACTCTCTCTCTCTCTGTTTCCTCTCTCTCTCTCTGATACTCTCTCTCTCGGTCATCTCTCTCTCTCTCTCTGATACTCTCTCTCTCTCTGTTCCTCTCTCTCTCTCTCTCTCTCTCTCTCTCTAATACTCTCTCTCTGTTTCTCTCTCTCCTTCTCTCTGATACTCTCTCTCTCTCTGATTATCTCTCTCTCTCTCTGATACTCTCGCTCTCTCTGTTCCTCTCTCTCTCTCTGATAATCTCTCTGTTCCTCTCTCTCTCTCTTATACTCTCTCTCTCTCTGATACTCTCTCTCTCTCTCGCTCTGATACTCTCTCTCTGTTCTTCTCTCTCTGATACTATATCTCTCTTCCTTTCTCTCTCTCTGATACCCTCTCTCTCTCTGATACTCTCTCTCTCTCTCTCTCTCTCTCTCTCCGATACTCTCTCTCTCTCCGATACTCTCTCTCTCTCTGATACTCTCTCTCTCTCTGTTCCTCTCTCTCTCTGATACTCTCTCTCTCTGTTCCTCTCTCTCTCTCTGATACTCTCTTTCTCTGTTCCTCTCTCTCTCTCTGATACTCTCCCTGTTCCTCTCTCTCTCTCTAATACTCTCTCTCCTTCTCTCTGATACTCTCTCTCTCTCATTATCTCTCTCTCTCTCTGATACTCTTTCTCTCTCTGTTCCTCTCTCTCTCTCTGATGATCTCTCTGTTCCTGTCTCTCTCTTTTATACTCTCTCTCTCTCTGATACTCTCTCTCTCTTTCGCTCTGATACTCTCTCTATGTTCTTCTCTCTCTGATAATCTCTCTCTGTTCCTTTCTCTCTCTCTCTCTGATACCCTCTCTCTCTCTCTCTGATACTCTCTCTCTCTCTCTCTGATACTCTCTCTCTCTCTCTCTCTCTCTGATACTCTCTCTCTCTGTTCCTCTCTCTCTCGCTCTGATAATCTCTCTGTTTCCTCTCTTTCTTTCTGATACTCTCTCTCTCTCTCTGTTTCTCTCTCTCTCTCTCTCTCTCTCGCTCTCTCTCTGATACTCTCTCTCTCTCCGTTCCTCTCTCTCTCTCTCTCTGATACTCTCTCTCTCTCTGTTCCTCTCTCTCTCTCTCTGATACTCTCTCTCTCTCTGTTCCTCTATCTCTCTGATACTCTCTCTCTCTGTTCCTCTCTCTCTCTGATACTCTCTCTGTTCCCCTCTCTCTCTCTCTCTGATACTCTCTCTCTGTTCCTCTCTATCTCTCTCTGAAACTCTCTCTCTCTCTGTTCCTCTCTCTCTCTCTGATACTCTCTCTCTCGGTCATCTCTCTCTCTCTCTCTGATACTCTCTCTCTCTCTGTTCCTCTCTCTCTCTCTCTCTCTCTCTCTCTCTAATACTCTCTCTCTGTTTCTCTCTCTCCTTCTCTCTGATACTCTCTCTCTCTCTGATTATCTCTCTCTCTCTCTGATACTCTCGCTCTCTCTGTTCCTCTCTCTCTCTCTGATAATCTCTCTGTTCCTCTCTCTCTCTCTTATACTCTCTCTCTCTCTGATACTCTCTCTCTCTCTCGCTCTGATACTCTCTCTCTGTTCTTCTCTCTCTGATACTATATCTCTCTTCCTTTCTCTCTCTCTGATACCCTCTCTCTCTCTGATACTCTCTCTCTCTCTCTCTCTCTCTCTCTCCGATACTCTCTCTCTCTCGATATCTCTCTCTCTCTCTGATACTCTCTCTCTCTCTGTTCCTCTCTCTCTCTGATACTCTCTCTCTCTGTTCCTCTCTCTCTCTCTGATACACTCTGTCTCTGTTCCTCTCTCTCTCCCACCTCCTCTCTCTCTCTCTGTTCCTCTCTCTCTCCCATCTCCTCTCTTTCTGTTCATCTCTCTCTCTCTCTCTCTGATACTCTCTCTCTGTTCCTCTCTCTCTCTCTCTCTCTAATACTCTCTCTCTGTTCCTCTCTCTCCTTCTCTCTGATACTCTCTCTCTCTGATACTCTCTCTCTTTCGGTCCTCTCTCTCTCTCTCTCTCTGATACTCTCTCTCTTTCTGTTCCTCTCTCTCTCTCTGATACTTTCTCTCTCTGTTCCTCTCTCTCTCTCTAATACTCTCTCTCTCTGTTCCTCTCTCTCTTTCTCTCTGATACTCTCTTACTCTGATTATCTCTCTCTCTCTCTGATACTCTCTCTCTCTCTGTTCCTCTCTCTCTCTCTCTCTGATAATCTCTATGTTCCTCTCTCTCTCTCTGATACTCTCTCTCTCTGATACTCTCTCTCTCTCTCTCTCTCTCTCTCTCTGATACTCTCTATCTGTTCTTCTCTCTCTGATACTCTCTCTCTGTTCCTTTCTCTCTCTCTGATACACTCTCTCTCTCTGATACTCTCTCTCTCTCTCTGATACTCTCTCTCTCTCTCTCTGATACTCTCTCTCTCTGTTCCTCCCTCTGTCTGATACTCTCTCTCTGTTCCTCTCTCTCTCTGATACTCGCTCTCTCCCACCTCCTCTCTCTCTCTGTTCCTCTCTCTCTCTCTCTGATACACTCTCTCTGTTCCTCTCTCTCACTCTCACCTTCTCTCTCTCTCTGGTCCTCTCTCTCTCTCTCTCTGGTCCTCTCTCTCTCTCTGATACTCTCTCTCTCTGTACCTCTCTCTCACTCTCACCTTCTCTCTCTCTCTCTGGTACTCTCTCTCACTCCCACCTTCTCTCTCTCTCTGCTCCTCTCTCTCTCAATTCAATTCAATTCAATTCAAGCTGCTTTATTGGCATGAAAAACATTGCGTCAATATTGCCAAAGCAACAATGTATACAATATACATTGTAAAAAAATAAAAAATAATAACAAATAATAATAAAATGGTAGTAAATAATAATAAATAAATAACAACAATAAAATGGTAACAGTCAATAGTATAAATATAATAAATATACAAATCTAAATATGGAAAATGAAACTATAACTAACTTATAACTAAATAACAATATTAAGTACGTTACTATTTACTATGCAGATGTTATTATTCAGTGTCCCTCAGGCTATGGCAGGCAAATACATATTTGGCTGCAAGAGGAGCCATAGCTCCTTCGCCCATGAGTATTTTTAGTTTTACTCTCTGTTCTCTCTCTCTCTGATACTCTTTCTCTCTCTGTTCCTCTCTCTCTCTGATACTCTCTCTATCTGTGTTCCTCTCTTTCTCTCTGATACTCTCTCTCTCTGTTCCTCTCTCTCGTTCTGTTCCTCTCTCTCTCACTCCCACCTTCTCTCTCAGTTCCTCTCTCTCTATCTGATACTCTCTCTCTGTTCCCCTCTCTCTCTCTCTCTCTCTCTCTCTGATATTCTCTCTCTCTCTGTTCCTCTCTCTCTCTGATACTATCTCTCGCTGTACCTCTCTCTCTCTCTGATATTCTCTCTGTTCCTCTCTCTCTCTCTCTGATACTCTCTCTCTCTCTGTTCCTCTCTCTCTGTTCCTCTCTCTCGCTCTCTGATACTCTCTCTCTCTCTGTTCCTCTCTTTCTGATACTCTCTCTCTGTTCCTTTCTCTCTCTCTCTCTGATACTCTCTCTCTCTCTCTCTGATACTCTATCGCTCTGTTCCCCCCTCTCTCTCTCTCTGATACTCTCTCTCTCTCTTTTCCTCTCTCTCTCTCTCTGATACTCTCTCTCTCGGTCCTCTCTCTCTCTCTGATACTCTCTCTCTCTCTGTTCCTCTCTCTCTCTCTCTCTCTCTGATACTCTCTCTCTCTGTTACTCTCTCTCTCTCTGATACTCTCTTTCTCCGTTCCTCTCTCTCTTTCTCTCTGATACTCTCTCTCTCTGATTATCTATCTCTCTCTCTGATACTCTCACTCTCTCTGTTCCTCTCTACCTCTCTGATAATCTCTCTGTTCCTCTCTCTCTCTCTGATATTCTCTCTCTCTCTGATACTCCTCTCTCCCTCTCTCTCTCTGATACTCTCTCTCTCTGTGCCTCTCTCTCTGAAACTCTCTCTCGGTTCCTTTCTCTCTCTCTCTGATACTCTCTCTCTCTCTGATACTCTCTCTCTCTGTTCCTCTCTCTCTCTGATACTCTCTCTCTCTGTTCCTCTCTCTCTCTCTGATAATCTATCTCTCTGTTCCTCTCTCTCTCCCACCTCCTCTCTCTCTGTTCCTCTCTCTCTCTCTCTCTGATACTCTCTCTCTGTTCCTCTCTCTCACTCTCACCTTCTCTCTCTCTCTGGTCCTCTCTCTCTCTCTCTCTCTGATACGCTCTCTCTCTGTTCCTCTCTCTCTCTCTGATACTCTCTCTCTCTGTTCCTCTCTCTAACTCCCACCTTATCTCTCTCTCTGATTCTCTCTCTGTTTCTCTCTCTCTCTCTCTCTCTCTGATACTCTCTTTCTCTGTTCCTCTCTCTCTCTCTCTGATAATCTCTCTCTGTTCTTCTCTTTCTCTCTGATACTCTCTCTCTCTCTGTTCCTCTCTCTCTCTCTCTCTCTCTGATACTCTCTGTCTCTGTTCCTCTCTCTCTCCCACCTCCTCTCTCTCGCTCTCTGTTCCTCTCTCTCTATCTGATACTCCCTCTCTCTCTGAACCTCTCTCTCTCTGATACTCTCTCTCTCTGTTCCTCTATATCTCTGAAACTCTCTCTGTTCTCCTCTCTCTCTCTCTGATACTGTCTCTGTTCCTCTCTCTCTCTCTCTGAAACTCTCTCTCTCTGTTCCTCTCTCTCTCTCTGATACTCTCTCTCTCGGTCATCTCTCTCTCTCTCTCTGATACTCTCTCTCTTTCTGTTCATCTCTCTCTCGCTCTGATACTCTCTCTCTGTTCCTCTCTCTCTCTCTCTCTCTAATACTCTCTCTCTGTTCCTCTCTCTCCTTCTCTCTGATACTCTCTCTCTCTGATTATCTCTCTCTCTCTCTGATACTCTCGCTCTCTCTGTTCCTCTCTCTCTCTCTGATAATCTATCTGTTCCTCTCTCTCTCTCTTATACACTCTCTCTCTCTGATACTCTCTCTCTCTCTCTCTGATACTCTATCTCTGTTCCTTTCTCTCTCTCTCTGATACCCTCTCTCTCTCTCTGATACTCTCTCTCTCTCTCTGATACTCTCTCTCTCTCTGTTCCTCTCTCTCTCTGATACTCTCTTTCTCTGTTCCTCTCTCTCTCTCTGATACTCTCTGTCTCTGTTCCTCTCTCTCTCCCACCTCCTCTCTCTCTCTCTCTGTTCCTCTCTCTCTCTCTCTTATACTCTCTCTCTGTTCCTCTCTCTTTCTCTCACTCTCACCTTCTCTCTCTCTCCGGTCCTATCTCTCTCTCTCTGATACTCTCTCTCTGTTCCTCTCTCTCACTCTCACCTTCTCTCTCTCTCTGGTCCTCTCTCTCTCTGATACTCTCTCTCTCTGTCCCTCTCTCTCTCTGATACTCTCTCTATCTGTGTTCCTATCTCTCTCTCTGATACTCTCTCTCTCTGTTCCTCTCTCTCGTTCTGTTCCTCTCTCTCTCACTCCCACCTTCTCTCTCTCTCTGTTCCTCTCTCTCTCTGATACTCTCTCTCTCTCTGTTCCTCTCTCTCTCTCTCTGATACTCTCTCGCTCTCTGTTCCTCTCTCTCTCTATCTGATACTCTCTCTCTGTTCCTCTCTCTCTCTCTCTCTCTCTCATACTCTCTCTCTCTCTGTTCCTCTCTCTCTCTCTGATACTCTCTTTCTCTGTTCCTCTCTCTCTCTCTGATACTCTCCCTGTTCCTCTCTCTCTCTCTAATACTCTCTCTCTCTGTTCCTCTCTCTCCTTCTCTCTGATACTCTCTCTCTCTGATTATCTCTCTCTCTCTGATACTCTCTCTCTCTGTTCCTCTCTCTCTCTCTCTGATGATCTCTCTGTTCCTGTCTCTCTCTCTTATACTCTCTCTCTCTCTGATACTCTCTCTCTCTCTTTCGCTCTGATACTCTCTCTCTGTTCTTCTCTCTCTGATAATCTCTCTCTGTTCCTTTCTCTCTCTCTCTCTGATACCCTCTCTCTCTCTCTCTGATACTCTCTCGCTCTCTCTGATACTCTCTCTCTCTCTCTCTGATACTCTCTCTCTCTGTTCCTCTCTCTCTCTCTCTGATAATCTCTCTGTTCCTCTCTTTCTCTCTGATACTCTCTCGCTCTCTCTGTTCCTCTCTCTCTCTCTCTCTCTCGCTCTCTCTCTGATACTCTCTCTCTCTCCGTTCCTCTCTCTCTCTCTCTGATACTCTCTCTCTCTCTGTTCCTCTCTCTCTCTCTCTGATACTCTCTCTCTCTCTGTTCCTCTCTCTCTCTGATACTCTCTCTCTCTGTTCCTCTCTCTCTCTGATACTCTCTCTGTTCCCCTCTCTCTCTCTCTCTGATACTCTCTCTCTGTTCCTCTCTCTCTCTCTCTGATACTCTCTCTCTCTCTCGGTCATCTCTCTCTCTCTCTCTGATACTCTCTCTCTCTCTGTTCCTCTCTCTCTCTCTCTCTCTCTCTCTCTAATACTCTCTCTCTGTTCCTCTCTCTCCTTCTCTCTGATACTCTCTCTCTCTGATTATCTCTCTCTCTCTCTGATACTCTCGCTCTCTCTGTTCCTCTCTCTCTCTCTGATAATCTCTCTGTTCCTCTCTCTCTCTCTTATACTCTCTCTCTCTCTGATACTCTCTCTCTCTCTCGCTCTGATACTCTCTCTGTTCTTCTCTCTCTGATACTCTATCTCTATTCCTTTCTCTCTCTCTCTGATACCCTCTCTCTCTCTGATACTCTCTCTCTCTCTCTCTCTCTCTCCCCGATACTCTCTCTCTCTCCGATACTCTCTCTCTCTCTGATAGTCTCTCTCTCTCTGTTCCTCTCTCTCTCTCTGATACTCTCTGTCTCTGTTCCTCTCTCTCTCCCACCTCCTCTCTCTCTCTCTGTTCCTCTCTCTCTCCCATCTCCTCTCTTTCTGTTCCTCTCTCTCTCTCTGATACTCTCTCTCTGTTCCTCTCTCTCACTCTCACCTTTTCTCTCTCTCTCTGATACTCTCTCTCTCTGTTCCTCTCTCTCTCTCTCTGATACTCTCTCTCTCTGTTCCTCTCTCTCACTCCCACCTTCTCTCTCTCTCCGCTCCTCTCTCTCTCTGATACTCTCTCTCTCTGATTATCTCTCTCTCTCTCTGATACTCTCGCTCTCTCTGTTCCTCTCTCTCTTTCTGATGATCTCTCTGTTCCTGTCTCTCTCTCTTATACTCTCTCTCTCTCGGATACTCTCTCTCTCTCTCGCTCTGATACTCTCTCTCTGTTCTTCTCTCTCTGATAAACTCTCTCTGTTCCTTTCTCTCTCTCTCTCTGATACCCTCTCTCTCTCTGATACTCTCTCTCTCTCTCTCTCTGATACTCTCTCTCTCTCTCTCTCTGATACTCTCTCTCTGTTCCTCTCTCTCTCTCTCTGATAATCTCTCTGTTCCTCTCTTTCTCTCTGATACTCTCTCTCTCTCTCTGTTCCTCTCTCTCTCTCTCTCGCTCTCTCTCTGATACTCTCTCTCTCTCCGTTCCTCTCTCTCTGATACTCTCTCTCTCTCTGTTCCTCTCTCTCTCTCTGATACTCTCTCTCTCTGTTCCTCTCTCTCTCTCTGATACTCTCTCTCTCTGTTCCGCTCTCTCTCTGATACTCTCTCTGTTCCTCTCTCTCTCTCTCTCTCTCTGATATCTCTCTCTGTTCCTCTCTCTCTCTCTCTGAAACTCTATCTCTCTGTGTTCCTCTCTCTCTCTCTGATACTCTCTCTCTCGGTCATCTCTCTCTCTCTGATACTCTCTCTCTCTCTCTCTCTCTCTAATACTCTCTCTCTGTTCCTCTCTCTCCTTCTCTCTGATACTCTCTCTCTCTGATTAATTCAATTCAATTCAATTCAAGCTGCTTTATTGGCATGAAAAACATTGCGTCAATATTGCCAAAGCAACAATGTATACAATATACATTGTAAAAAAAATAAAAAAATAATAACAAATAATAATAAAAATGGTAGTAAATAATAATAAATAAATAACAACAATAAAATGGTAACAGTCAATAGTATAAATATAATAAATATACAAATCTAAATATGGAAAATGAAACTATAACTAACTTATAACTAAATAACAATATTAAGTACGTTACTATTTACTATGCAGATGTTATTATTCAGTGTCCCTCAGGCTATGGCAGGCAAATACATATTTGGCTGCAAGAGGAGCCATAGCTCCTTCGCCCATGAGTATTTTTAGTTTTTCCTCTGGGTTTAATAAGTTAAAATTTGGAACAAATCTAGTCATTTCTGTGAATAATGAATGTCTTTGTGAGGAATATTTATCACAGTAAAGGAGAAAGTGCATTTCTGTTTCTACCTCCCTGTCGTGCAGTGACCACATATACGCTCCTCTTTGGGTAGCCATGTCTTTTTATGTCTGCCGGTTTCTATTGCCAATTGGTGGTCACTCAGCCTGTACTTGGTAAGGATCTGTCTCTGCTTCGTATCTCTGACAGAGTAGAGATAATCAGCCAATTCATATTCTCTGTTTAGGGTCAGATAGCAATTTAGTCGGCTTTGGGATTTTGTTTTGTTTTTTCCAATGTTGTAAATATGAGTCCTTTGATTGGTTCATGATTTTGTTCATTAGAATTCTTTCTTTTGAAGCAGTGCTGGTGTCAGCTTGGTTGGTTAGGTCCAACACCAGCTGACTGAGAGGGCTCGTTTCTGGGCTCAGCTCTTGGGTTTGAAGTGCTTTAAATTGCAGACTTGAATTTGGACTTGAATTTAGATGTAGCCAAAATTTTAATGATCTTTTCTGTATTTTTATTACTACTGGAAAGCGGCCCAATTCTGCCCTACATGCATTAGTTGGTGTATTTCGCTGGACTTTAAGAATATTCCGACAGAATTCTGCATGTAGGGCTTCAATTGGATGTTTGTCCCATATTTTAAAGTCCAGTTTATTGAGTGGCCCCCAAACCTCACTTCCGTAAAGAGCTATTGGTAGGATTATACTGTCAAATATTTTGGTCCAAATTCTAATTGGGATATTGATTTTGAATAATTTCATTTTTATTGCATACAATGCTCTGCGGGCTTTTTCTTTGAGTGCATTCACTGCCATATTAAAGTTTCCCGATGCAGATATGGTCAGACCAAGGTATGTGTAATTTTTAGTGTGTTCAATTATGGTGTTGTTCAGGGTGAATTTATATTTGTGTTTCTGACATCTGTTTTTTTTTGGAAAATCATGATTTTAGTTTTTTTGAAATTTACTGCCAGGGCCCAATTATTGCAATATTGCTCTAGAATGTTAAGGTTCTGTTGAAGACCTTCTTTGGTTGGTGATAGAAGTACCAAGTCATCAGCATATAGCAGGTATTTTACCTCTGTGTCAAATAGTGTAAGTCCTGGGGCTGGAGAATGGTCTAACATGTCTGCTAACTCATTGATATAAATGTTGAAAAGATTTGGACTCAAACTGCAGCCTTGTCTCACACCTCGACGTTGTGAAAAGAATTCTGTTCTTTGGTTTTTGATTTTTATTGCACACTTGTTTTCTGTGTACATACATTTTATTAAGTCATACACCTTACCACCAAGCCCACTTTGGAGAATTTTGTAGAATAGCCCTTCATGCCAAATAGAATCAAATGCTTTTTTAAAGTCAATAAAGCAAGCAAATATTTTGCCCTCTTTTTTTTTGTGTACGTGTTTATTAATTAGTGTATGTAAGGTGTATATATGGTCAGTAGTGCGATGGTTAGGAGAAAGCCAATTTGACATTTACTTATTACATTTTTCTCTTGAAGAAAGGTTTGAATTCTTGAATTCAAAATGCTACAGAAAACCTTTCCCAAGTTGCTGTTTACGCAAATTCCCCTGTAATTATTGGGGTCTGATTTGTCTCCACATTTGTGGATAGGGAGATGAGCCCCTGGTTCCAGACATCAGGGAAGCAGCCAGAAGATAAAACTATGTTGAACAACTTAAGCACAGCATTTTGCAACTCAGGTGTGCTGTTTTTCAGCATTTCATTTCTGATGTTATCTAGACCACAAGCCTTCTTTGATTTTATAGATTTTAGCTTTTCATTTAGTTCTTGTTGGGTTATTGGGTAATCTAATGGATTTTGGTTGTTTTTAATGACCGATTCAAGGATGTTCAATTTTTCTTGAATTTCTAATTGGTTCTGTTGTAATTCTTTTTGTGGGATGTTTTTGTATAGATTATCAAAATAAGTTTTCCAAATTCCTTCATCTTGTATGGCTAATTCTTGTGGCTTTGTCATGCTTAAATTGTTCCACATGTCCCAGAACTGATTTTGGTCAATTGCACTTTCAATTTCATCAAGTGTCTTGTTGGTATAATTCAATTTCTTGCGTTTTAGTGTATGTTTATACTGTTTCAGAGTTTCAAAGTATTCATAGCGTAGATCTGGGTTGTTTTGCTGCTTATGTTTTTCATTTGAAATTTGTCTTAGGTGTTTTCTAATTGTTTTACATTCGTTATCAAACCATTTTTCAGAAACATTTTGTTTTTTGTTTCTGATGTTGCATTTCTTTGGTTTTCTCAAATTTGCTTTCGATGCTGCTTTTTGGAAAATGTTATTTATGTTTTGAGTAGCCGAATTGACACCTTCTTTATTGTTTTGGTATTGTGAGTAATTGAAAAACTGTATAGAGTTCATCATTTCATTTGAGTTCAATGTTTCAATGAATCTCTCTGCACTGTTTTGAGCCCATCTGTACGATTGGTTCATGTTGTAGAGTTTATTCTGCTGTTTTTTTGAATGAATATTGCCGGTTAATTTCTTCAGAAACACGTTGATCTGACTGTGATCTGACAATGGTGTCTGTGGTCTGACAGTGAATGCACTAATGGAGGAGGGTCAATGTCAGTGATGGCATAATCGACTACACTTGTCCCAAGAGCTGAGCAGTAAGTAAACTGACCTAAAGAGTCCCCTCTGATTCTACCATTAAGCATGTACAGGCCTAAGGCTCGACAGAGATGCACTAACTCCTTCCCATTTTTGTTCAGTATTTGGTCAGGACTGTTTCTATTATTTATAATTGGGCTACTGTACAAGGAGGGGTGTCCCAATATGTGGTGGTTACCTCCCGCATCAGTGTAGTCAGGCTCAGAACCTGTTCTTGCATTGAAATCTCCACAAAGAAGCACTTTACCCTCTGCCTGAAATTGAATGATTTCTGTATGGAGATTGTCAAAAAACTGATCATCATAATATGATGAATCTGAAGGAGGAGCATAAGCTGCACATATGTATACATCATTGTCACAATAGATTGTACCTTTGTTAAGTTTTAACCAAATGTGATTAGTACCTTTTTTCATTTCATTCAGTGCTAAGTCCTGCTTATGCCAAATGATGATTCCACCTGAGTCTCGGCCCCGTTTAACATGTTTATGTTTGATTGATGGTAGTAAACTTTCTCTATAGCCTGAGGGACACTGAGTATCTATGTCTCCACGACACCATGTTTCCAGTAGGATTATGATGTCCTGTCCCTTGATGTTTTTAATCAATTCTGGATTTGTTGTTTTATAACCAAAATGTGAAGAGTACAGGCCCTGGATATTCCAAGAGCTGATAGTTAATGAACTCATTTATAATAAGTGATATTCACTGGTTTGAGTAAAGTACATTGAAAAAATATATATTGTGATGTCACGAGAGGCTGTGTCCTGGAGGGACGTTACATCCCCCTGAGGTGGCTGCAAACCCAGACAGCTATGGCTCCATCTGCTGGTATGGTCGGGAACTCCACCCCTCTATGGCCAATCTTCCCACGCAGCTGAAACAAATGAGGAGCTGATGAGCTGAAGGTTTGGGAAGGGAAGAGACACAGTCTCCAACCTGGGCTCTCTGGAGGACAAGAGTGCTGCACGTCCACTTCCATGAGGAATATAAGGATTTGGAGATACTTACCTTTGGGAAATACTCACCTTTGGATATATGCACCTGTGGAAATACGTGTGGGACATTTGGAAGGACGTTTTGCTGGGTTGGCCACTAGCTGCAACGTGGAATACAGTAAGGCTGGGGAAAAGTTATTTGAGCGAGGGAGAGTTATGATTTTGGATGTGGAAGAGACATCCCTGAACTGTTAACCCTTAAGAGCCACCAGAGAACAGAATTGTGTTATAATTTCGTTAGTTTCCCAAGACCTTTAATAAAATCCTTGTTTTGGTTGAACCTGGTCTCCTTGCACTACTTGAGCAATCCCGCTGAAAGCTGTGTAGCCTCTCGTGACATCACAGATGGTGGAGAATACGGGCACGCTCAAGCGTTAATAGTGCATGTCAGAGGAGGATACCGAAGGTTTGATCACCCAGTTTTCCAAGTTGGCCGTAGGCTCCCCGCCGACTGAAATGGAGGACATATTGAAAGCCCTTGTTGCTGGCCAGCAAGCCCAGATGCAAGCAAACGTGGCTCTCTTGGAGGAGCAAAGAAAGCCAACCTTCTGAAGGCAGAGGAATTGCAGTTGCAGAGACAGAGGGTGGTCCAAAATACCCGCCCAATAAAGGCAAGTGACTTTATATCTAAGATGGGAGCTACCGATGACATTGAGGCATACCTGCATGCATTTGAGGCCACGGCCACTAGGGAAGCCTGGCCCAAGCAACAGTGGGTTGGTCTGTTAGCCCCCTTTCTAACCGGGGAATCGCTGAATGCTGTCCGGGACCTGGGCCCTGACCAGGTTACTGACTATGATGCCCTGAAGTCTGAGATCCTCAGCAGATATGGACTCACAAAGTTTGGTATGGCCCAGCGCTTTCACAGCTGGACCTTCCAACCAGACCAACCTCCTCGGGCGCAGATGCATGAACTTGTCCGAATCGCAAGGAAATGGCTGGATCCGCAGAGGAATACAGCAGCGGCGGTGGTGGAGGCCGTTGTGGTGGATCGTTACCTACGCGCCCCTGCCTTATGAGGCAAAACGGTTCATCAGTCAACAGGCCTTGACCACGGCTGATCTGACCGTGGAAGCTGTGGAAAAGTACCAGGCCACAGCGGAGATGCTGAATGCTTCCCGAAAAGACCCCAGGAGTGCGGCCCCACCACAAATGGGGGAGAACCCGTCCAAAGGGACCCCCAAGGTCTCGAACCCAGCCACGTCAGGACTTATCCCGGCTCCAGGGGGGAGCCAGAAACCAGGCGGGTCCAAGAAGAGTACACCAGGAGGGGGAAACTCGACAGTGTTACCGGTGTGGGGAGATGGGACATATCTCCTGGCAGTGTGGGAAACCAGCCGATGAACCTATGCCCACTGCGGAGTCCTCCAGCTCAGCACCCACACACCGTGTTGCCTCGCTCTTGGGAGTCGTAGATGGCGGCCCAGATCGACCCCCCACCTGCCCGGTAACTGTGAATCACCATGATGTGGAGGCCTTACTGGATTCTGGTAGCCGGGCCACCCTGGTGCGTAAGGATTTGGTGGGCCCAACGTGTCTGACCCCGGGAAAGTCCTCCCAGTTTCCTGTGTCCATGGGGACACCAGAGAATACCCCATTACTGAACTTACAATGACCAGCACACGGGGAACCATACACACGACGGCGGGGGTGGTTGATTCCCCTCCCCGTCCCTGTCCTAATTGGACGAGACTGCCCAGCCTTTTACCCACTCTGGAGAGAGTCTCAGGAGAGGATAACCCGAGTACCTCGGAAACGGAGAGGCAAGACTCATCCTGGGAAGGCTCCGGTGCAATCCTCCGAGTTACTCACTCCCGCCCGGGTTCTGATAGGGATGGCAGGTGCCCAGACCGACACAGAGACGGAGCTACAGAATCTGGACAAAGAACTGTCTGGTCTGAAGGGGACCGCTGAGAGGTATCGTTTGTTAAAGCAACAGTTAGACATGAAGACAGAAGAGTTAGATATCCTCCAGGCTAAACTCCAACAGAGCTCCTTCCCTAAGCAACAGGAGGAGCTGGAGAGGCTGCGCAGGACCATCAAGGAGTGTGAGGAGACCCTGCGCAGTAGTAAGGAGGTCCAGAAGAAGGCAGAGGAGAAGTACAAGGTGTTGGAGAACAAGATGAAGAATGCGGAGGCAGAGAGAGAGAAGGAACTGAAAGCTGCTCAACAGAAGCTAAACTCTGCTAAAACCAAGGCTGATGCGTTCAGTAAGAAACTCAAGGAGAGACAACAGGAGGCTGAGTCCCTGGTCCTAGAGGTGGAGGAGTTGAAGAGAGAGCAGGCTGGCAAGCACCACGGCAATGCGGACGCCCTCTCCCGGCGTGATGCCTTCTTCGCTGCCTTTACCCCGACGAGGACGTCGGTCCCGAGGAGGGGGATGTGTGATGTCACGAGAGGCTGTGTCCTGGAGGGACGTTACATCCCCCTGAGGTGGCTGCAAACCCAGACAGCTATGGCTCCATCTGCTGGTATGGTCGGGAACTCCACCCCTCTATGGCCAATCTTCCCACGCAGCTGAAACAAATGAGGAGCTGATGAGCTGAAGGTTTGGGAAGGGAAGAGACACAGTCTCCAACCTGGGCTCTCTGGAGGACAAGAGTGCTGCACGTCCACTTCCATGAGGAATATAAGGATTTGGAGATACTTACCTTTGGGAAATACTCACCTTTGGATATATGCACCTGTGGAAATACGTGTGGGACATTTGGAAGGACGTTTTGCTGGGTTGGCCACTAGCTGCAACGTGGAATACAGTAAGGCTGGGGAAAAGTTATTTGAGCGAGGGAGAGTTATGATTTTGGATGTGGAAGAGACATCCCTGAACTGTTAACCCTTAAGAGCCACCAGAGAACAGAATTGTGTTATAATTTCGTTAGTTTCCCAAGACCTTTAATAAAATCCTTGTTTTGGTTGAACCTGGTCTCCTTGCACTACTTGAGCAATCCCGCTGAAAGCTGTGTAGCCTCTCGTGACATCACAATATATAATAATAATAGTAATATATATATGTATATATATACATACATACATATATACACATACATACATACATACATACATACACACATACACATACATATATATATACATATACATACATACATACACACATCATTACACATCACTATTATTATAATACCAGTGCCAATAAAATAAAGGATAGTTGTAAACAAATTAATAAGAATGGCCCAAAAAATAAGTGCAATGCAATCTGCAACCCTGTGTGTGTGTGTGTGTGTGTGTGTGTGTGAATTAAAGGCTCTGTCTAGCCCAGTAGTCTGCATATTAGATGCAGTAGTTGGCGCACCTCTCCTATCTCTGATTGTTCTAGGTGTCTTTTGCCAGAGGTTACCTCAGCATATGTAGGCTGATGATCTGAATGATACATGGTGTGGACTGCATCATGTGGTGTACTTCTCTGAAGGACAGTGTTCTGCCCGACCCTGGAGTAGTGGTCAGTGCTGTGTTGTGATGGACCGGGTCCAGTAGAACTGTGTTGTGATGGGCTGGGTCTGGTAGAGCTGTGTTGTGATGGGCCGGGTCTAGTAGAGCTGTGTTGTGATGGGCCGGGTCTGGTAGAGCTGTGTTGTAATGGGGCGGGTCTGGTCGTGCTGTCCTGAGGCGGGCCCCGTCTGGTCGTGCTGTCCTGAGGAGGGTCTGGTCTGGTAAATCTATGCTGTGTTGGGCCCGGTCTTGTAGAGCTGTGCTGTAATAAGCCGTGTCTGGCTCTTCTCTCCTGGGGATGGTGGGGGTACTGTTGTTTCAGACGGTGGGGCAGGGGGGCTCTGCTGCTGGGGTGATGGGTGTGTGGGTCCCTGCCAAGTGTTGCATCCTTTAGGTCCTTAGCAAAAGTTCTGACACTGTCCTGATCAAGGTGTACATTATCGTATAAGTGTTCACATGTCAGAGTGGGATGGTGAGCCGTTCTGACGTTGAGCAGTGAGGCACAGTCCACAGTGATCTGTTGATTTATTTTGTCGATCAACTGTCCCGGGAAGTCTTTTCTTGGTAGGAGGGTGGACACAACTATATTGGTGGTTGGGAACATAGCCTGTGCCCGTTCTGCTACGCTTCTCACTGCCCCAGATACATTTTCTCCTTTGACATGAAGGTCGTTTGTGCCAGTGTGGATGATGATGTTGTCGGGGGTGTCAATCCTGGTCTGACTGAGTAGCTGCATTGCACTGTCAGTTGTAGGACACCAGAACTTATACACCTGGTGTCTAGGGAATAATCTTTCCTGGACTAAGAACTTCCCATTTGAATCAATAAGGATTACAGTTGTGGGTGACTGTCTGGGTGGAGCAGACTGGGAGACTGGTATTCTGACCTGGGCTGGAGCAGACTGGGAGGCTGGTTGGCTGACCTGGGCTGGAGAAGACTGGGTGGCTGGTTGGCTGACCTGGGCTGCAGACTTAGAGGCTGATAGGTTGACCTGGGCTGGAGCACACTGTGCTGGAGCAGACTGGGAAGCAGGTAGGCTGACTTGGTCTAGAGCAGACTGGGACGCTGGTTGGCTGATCTGGACTGGAGCAGACCGGTAGGCGGGTGCAGTGTCATCAGGCTGTGTGGTGGAGGCCATGCTGGTCTCAGGTTCTGTTTGTGTTGTACCAGGCTGGTGGACATGTTCTCTAGATGCAGAGGACATATTGACTAGCTGCTGGTTGAGGGTGTCAATGTACCTCTCTCTCTGCTCTAGCTCCTTTCTTGTTGTGCTCAGATGGTCTCTGAGGTCATCATTTGTCTGACTCAGTTTGTCCATTCTGCTTTCTAATTTAGCAATAGATGCTCTGCTCTCCTCCCTGAACTGTTTCATCTCTTCTTTTAGTTTCTGGACATTGTTGTCCTCTTGAAGCTTGTTCTCTCTGAGTTCTATGACCTCTGCTTCGACTAGAGAGAGGGTGTTGTGGAAACGTTGCATAGCAGGTGTTCTTGGTGTTATAGGCATGTCCTTGGCTTTGTCTGCTGCAGGTGAGGTAGGTAGAGGGACATTGAGGGCTTCTTGCTGGGTCACAGAGACTGTTGGGGCCTGCTTTTCTCCATCTCCCTTCTTGACTTGTTCCTCAGTTTCTGAGATGAGTTCAGCTTCTGCTTTTAGGGTAGCAAACATATTCTCAAAAGCCTGGAGGCTTGAATCATTGCCTTGTATCAATACAGTTCCATTATTATATAAGTTTACTGTTTGATACATGTTGCTCTGGTCAGCTTCTTCAAAAATGCTGATCTGACATCCTTGGCTGATGCCTCTCTTTTTTGAGAAAGGGAAAGTGTTGCAAATAACTCTTTTCCATATGTGCCCTCGTTTGGTATTAAATATTAAATTTGTTCTTGTTTTGCAACTGGTAAGATCTGCAAACAGGCATTCATGGTTCTGTCCCATCATCAAACCTTTGAAACTTTTCTTAGCTTTCTCTGTCTGGATGCCTGGTGGGTAAACAATTTCCATAGCAACGCTGTACACAATGTTGCAATATAAGCGTTGTTTCTTGTATTATTCTTGTATTATTCTTGTGTCTTTTAGAGGACTGTTTTACTTTGATGTCCTTTGTCTTCTGTCCTTATTTTGTCTTATTTTGTCTCTCTTTTCTTCTGTTAACTAGATATTCTTTGTTAGCTAGCTAGCTTCTTCCAGGAGAGTCCCTAGCAACTGCTTAGCAACTGGTAAACAATTCAGCTAGCTAAGATAACTGTACAATTTTATGAAAAATAGTTACTTTTTCAAAAGCATTTCTTCTTTGTTTGTTGCTTGTTTTGTCTCTTATTCAGTCTTGCAGTTTTCTTTTGTTTTTTTTCCGATGTACTTCACTCTAAAAACCATATAAATTTCAATATTTGTAGGAGCTCATTTTTCAGCAGCTGCTGCTCTATTTGGAATTCCGGAATTATCTCTCTCACTCTGATACTCTCGCTCTCTCTGTTCCTCTCTCTCTCTCTTATACTCTCTCTCTCTCTGATACTCTCTCTCTCTCTCGCTCTGATACTCTCTCTCTGTTCTTCTCTCTCTGATACTCTATCTCTCTTCCTTTCTCTCTCTCTCTGATACCCTCTCTCTCTCTGATACTCTCTCTCTCTCTCTCTCTCTCCGATACTCTCGCTCTCTCTCTCTCTCTCTCTGATACTCTCTCTCTCTCTGTTCCTCTCTCTCTCTGATACTCTCTCTCTCTGTTCCTCTCTCTCTCTCTGATACTCTCTGTCTCTGTTCCTCTCTCTCTCCCACCTCCTCTCTCTCTCTCTCTGTTCCTCTCTCTCTCCCATCTCCTCTCTTTCTGTTCCTCTCTCTCTCTCTCTGATCCTCTCTCTCACTCTCACCTTTTCTCTCTCTCTCTGATACTCTCTCTCTCTGTCCCTCTCTCTCTCTCTCGGATACTCTCTCTCTCTCTGTTCCTCTCTCTCACTCCCACCTTCTCTCTCTCTCCGCTCCTCTCTCTCTCTGATACTCTCTCTCTCTGATACTCTCTCTCTCTGTGTACCTCTCTCTCTCTGTTCCTCTCTCTCATTCTGTTCCTCTCTCTCTCACTCCCACCTTCTCTCTCTCTCTGTTCCTCTCTCTCTCTCTCTGAAACTCTCTCTCTCTGTTCCTCTCTCTCACTCCCACCTTCTCTCTCTCTCTCTGATCCTCTCTCTCTCTGATACTCTCTCTCTGTTTCTCTCTCTCTCTGATACTCTCTCTCTCTGTGTTCCTCTCTCTCTCTCTAATACTCTCTCTCTGTTCCGCTCTCTCTTTCTCTCTGTTCCTCTCTCTCTCTCTGATTATCTCTCTGTTCCTCTCTCTCTCTCTCTTATACTCTCTCTCTGATACTCTCTCTCTCTCGCTCTGATACTCTCTCTCTGTTCCTTTCTCTCTCTCTCTGATACCCTCTCTCTCTCTCTCTGATACTTTCTCTGTCTCTCTCTCTGATACTCTCTCTCTCAATCTCTGATACTCTCTCTCTCTGTTCCTCTCTCTCTCTGATACTCTCTCTCTCTGTTACTCTCTCTCTCTCTGATACTCTCTGTCTCTGTTCCTCTCTCTCTCCCACCTCCTCTCTCTCTCTCTGTTCCTCTCTCTCTCTTATACTCTCTCTCTCTGTTCCTCTCTCTCTCTCTCACTCTCACCTTCTCTCTCTCTCTGGTCCTCTCTCTCTCTCTGATACTCTCTCTCCCTGTTCCTCTCTCTCACTCTCACCTTCTCTCTCTCTCTGGTCCTCTCTCTCACTCCCACCTTCTCTCTCTCTCTGCTCCTCTCTCTCTCTGATACTCTCTCTCTCTGTTCCTCTCTCTCTCTGATACTCTCTCTATCTGTGTTCCTCTCTCTCTCTCTGATACTCTCTCTCTCTGTTCCTCTCTCTCTCTGTTCCTCTCTCTCTCCCACCTCCTCTCTTTCTGTTCCTCTCTCTCTCTCTGATACTCTCTCTCTGTTCCTCTCTCTCTCTCTCTGATACTCTCTCTCTCTGTCCTCTCTCTCACTCCCACCTTCTCTCTCTCTGCTCCTCTCTCTCTGATACTCTCTCTCTCTGTTCCTCTCTCTCTCTGATACTCTCTCTCTGTTCCTCTCTCTCTCTGATACTCTCTCTGTTCCTCTCTCTCTCTCTCGCTCTCTGATACTCTCTCTCTCTGTTCCTCTCTCTCTCTCTCTGATACTCTCTCTCTCTGTTCCTCTCTCTCTGTTTCTCTCTCGCTCTCTGATACTCTCTCTCTCTCTCTCTGTTCCTCTCTCTCTGATACTCTCTCTCTCTCTGATACTCTCTCTCTCTGTTCAACTCTCTCTCTCTCTCTCTCTCTCTGTTCCTCTCTGATACTCTCTCTCTCGGTCCTCTCTCTCTCTCTCTGATACTCTCTCTCTCTCTGTTCCTCTCTCTCTCTCTCTGATACTCTCTCTCTCTCTGTTACTCTCTCTCTCTCTCTGATACTCTCTCTCTCTGTTCCTCTCTCTCTTTTTCTCTGATACTCTCTCTCTGATTATCTCTCTCTCTCTCTGATACTCTCTCTCTCTGTTCCTCTCTCTCTCTGTTCCTCTCTCTCTCTGATACGCTCTCTCTCTGTTCCTCTCTCTCTCTCTCTGATACTCTCTCTCTCTGTTCCTCCCTCTCACTCTCACCTTCTCTCTCTCTCTGGTCCTCTCTCTCACTCCCACCTTCTCTCTCTCTCTGCTCCTCTCTCTCTCTGATACTCTCTCTCTCTGTTCCTCTCTCTCTCTGATACTCTCTCTATCTGTGTTCCTCTCTCTCTCTCTGATACTCTCTCTCTCTGTTCCTCTCTCTCGTTCTGTTCCTCTCTCTCTCACTCCCACCTTCTCTCTTTCTCTGTTCCTCTCTCTCTCTGATACTCTCTCTCTCTCTGTTCCTTTCTCTCTCTCTCTCTGATACTCTCTCGCTCTCTGTTCCTCTCTCTCTCTATCTGATACTCCCTCTCTCTCTGTTCCTCTCTCTCTCTGATACTCTCTATCTCTGTTCCTCTCTCTCTCTGATACTCTCTCTGTTCCTCTCTCTCTCTCTGATACTCTCTCTCTCTGTTCCCCTCTCTCTGTTTCTCTCTTGCTCTTTGATACCTGATACTCCCTCTCTCTCTGTTCCTCTCTCTCTGATACTCTCTCTCTCTCTCTGATACTCTCTCTCTCTGATACTCTCTCTCTCTGTTCCTCTCTCTCTCTCTCTGATAATCTCTCTGTTCCTCTCTCTCTCTCTGATACTCTCTCTCTCTCTGATACTCTCTCTCTCTCTCTCTCTCTGATACTCTCTCTCTCTCTGTTCTTCTCTCTCTGATACTCTCTCTCTGTTCCTTTCTCTCTCTCTCTGATACTCTCTCTCTCTCTCTGATACTCTCTCTCTCTGATACTCTCTCTCTCTCTCTCTCTGATACTCTCTCTCTCTGTTCCTCTCTCTCTCTGATACTCTCTCTCTCTGTTCCTCTCTCTCTCTGTTCCTCTCTCTCTCCCACCTCCTCTCTTTCTGTTCCTCTCTCTCTCTCTCTCTGATACTCTCTCTCTGTTCCTCTCTCTCACTCTCACCTTCTCTCTCTCTCTCTGATACTCTCTCTCTCTGTTCCTCTCTCTCTCTCTGATACTCTCTCTCTCTGTTCCTCTCTCTCACTCCCACATTCTCTCTCTCTCTGCTCCTCTCTCTCTGATACTCTCTCTCTCTGTTCCTCTCTCTCTCTCTGATACTCTCTCTCTCTGTGTTCCTCTCTCTCTCTCTGTTCCTCTCTCTCGTTATGTTCCTCTCTCTCTCACTCCCACCTTCTCTCTCTCTCTGTTCCTCTCTCTCTCTCTGATACTCTCTCTCTCTGTTCCTCTCTCTCTCTGATACTCTCTCTCTCTGTTCCTCTCTCTCTCTCCGATACTCTCTCTCTCTCCGTTCCTCTCTCTCTGATACTCTCGCTCTCTGTTCCTCTCTCTCTATCTCTCTCTGATACTCTCTCCTCTGTTACCCCCCCTCTCTCTCTATCTCTCTGATACTCTCTCTCTCTATTGCTTCAACACACTTTTTCAATGTTCATCTTCCTCTCTCTCTCTCTCTTCTGACTTTCACCCTCTCTCTTCTCTTCCTTTTCCTCTCTCTTCCTCCTCCCCCTTTTTACCCCCCTCTCTTTTTGTCCTCTCTCCCTCTCTCGGTGTTTCTCTTCATTTCCCTTTTCTCCCTCTCATGCTCTGTACTTCTCTTTCTTTCTCTCTCTTATTTGCCTCACCACGTCTATCACTCTCTCTGTTTCTCTCTCCTTCTCACTCTTGCTCTCCTCTCCTCTTCTCGGAATGGTGAGGCTGACTCTGGGCGCTCTGGCAGTGTTTGTAGCTATGTGTGGAGTGTCCAGCTTTGTGTTGATGGGGGTGGCTATAGGGACAGACTACTGGTACCTCATAGATGTCTCTCAGAGGGAAAACAACTCCAACCTCTCTCTCAGCTCACACTCAGGACTATGGAAAACCTGTAACTGTAAGTCACCATGTTTGATTTACCTTTATTTCAGCAGGGAGTAACCTTGTTTCAACACCATTCATTATGCTGTTCTTCAACCCTGGTCATGTGCAGGTATTTTGTTCTGGCATATTTTATTTATTTATTTAACCTTTATTTTAGCAGGGAGTCAGATATTGGTCCTCTGTGGCTTAGTGTGACCCTGTGTATCTCAGTTGGTAGATCATGGTACTACCTGGGTCCTGGGTTAAAACATGTATAGTGTGACCCTCTGTATCTCAGTTGGTAGATCATGGTACTACCTGGGTCCTGGGTTAAAACATGTATAGTGTGACCCTCTCTATCTCAGTTGGTAGATCATGGTACTACCTGGGTCCTGGGTTAAAACATGTATAGTGTGACCCTCTGTAGCTCAGTTGGTAGATCATGGTACTACCTGGGTCCTGGGTTAAAACATGTATAGTGTGACCCTCTGTAGCTCAGTTGGTAGATCATGGTACTACCAGGGTCCTGGGTTAAAACATGTATAGTGTGACCCTCTGTAGCTCAGTTGGTAGATCATGGTACTACCTGGGTCCTGGGTGTAAGCTGCTTTGGATAAGATCCAGCTACAGTGTCAGCTAAATGGCAGATATTCTATTATCAGATATTCTATTATCAGATATTCTATTGAGACCCAGGTCTCTTTTACAAATAAAACCCTTTACTCTGCTGTTCTGTTCTTCAGTCCTGGTCCTGTGCAGGTGTTTTGTTCCAGCCCAGCACTAAACACAGCTGATTAAACGTATTAACTTATCATAACGACCTTGATTACTTGGAACAGGTGTATTAGTACTGGGCTGGAACAACAACGGGCACACCCTGACAGTCCCCAGGACCACGGTTGAGGAACGCTGCTTTACCACAGCGTGGGTTTAGGAGCCAGTGTGTTTGACAGCAGGTCTGTTTTCTTTGTTGTAACAATGTCATAACAGACATGACACTGACAAATTAGGCTAAAGTAGAAAGTGACTACAGTGGAAAACCCAGGCTGGGATTGCTGTGGTGTTTAGAAACAGACTGACATCCAGGATAGGACTGCTGTGGTGTTTAGAAACAGACTGACATCCAGGCTAGGACTGCTGTGGTGTTTAGAAACATACTGATATCCAGGCTATACTACTGTGGTGTTTAGAAACAGACTGACATCCAGTCTAGGACTGCTGTGGTGTTTAGAAACAGACTGACATCAGGCTATATTACTGTGGTGTTTAGAAACAGACTGACATCCAGGCTAGGACTGCTGTGGTGTTTAGAAACAGACTGACATCAGGCTATATTACTGTGGTGTTTAGAAACAGACTGACATCCAGGCTAGGACTGCTGTGGTGTTTAGAAACAGACTGACATCCAGGCTAGGACTGCTGTGGTGTTTAGAAACAGACTGACATCAGGCTATATTACTGTGGTGTTTAGAAACAGACTGACATCCAGGCTAGGACTGCTGTGGTGTTTAGAAACACACTGACATCCAGGCTAGGACTGCTGTGGTGTTTAGAAACAGACTGACATCAGGCTACATTACTGTGGTGTTTAGAAACAGACTGACATCCAGGCTAGGACTGCTGTGGTGTTTAGAAACATACTGACATCCAGGCTAGGACTGCTGTGGTGTTTAGAAACAGACTGACATCCAGGCTAGGACTGCTGTGGTGTTTAGAAACAGACTGACATCCAGGCTAGGACTGCTGTGGTGTTTAGAAACAGACTGACATCCAGGCTAGGACTGGGGAGGAAATATGAGAAGATAGGGGTGAAAATATATGTGAGAGATGAGGGGGTAGGGGATGAGGGGGTAGGAGGTGAGGGAGGAGGAGATGAGGGGGAGTAGATGAGGGGGTAGGAGATGAGGGAGGAGGAGATGAGGGAGGAGGTGATTAGGGGGTAGGAGCTGAGGGAGGAGGAGATGAGGGGGAGGAGATGAGGGAGGACGAGATGAGGGGGAGGAAAGGTGTGATAAGAGGATTGAGAGGGGAGGAAATATGTGATTGGAGAGTTGAGGAAGAAGAGATGAGGGGAGGGGATGGGAGAGTTGAGGGGGAGGAGATGAGGGGGGAGGAGATGGGAGAGTTGACGGGGAGGATATGAGGGGGGAGGAGATGGGAGAGTTGAGGGGGAGGCTTTGAGGGGGGAGGAGATGGGAGAGCTGAGGGGGAGGTGTTGAGGGGGGAGGAGATGGGAGAGTTGAGGGGGAGGAGATGAGGGGGAGGAGATGGGAGGAGTTGACGGGGAGGATATGAGGGGGAGGAGATGGGAGAGTTGAGGGGGAGGCTTTGAGGGGGAGGAGATGGGAGAGCTGAGGGGGAGGTGTTGAGGGGGGAGGAGATGGGAGAGTTGAGGGGGAGGAGATGAGGGGAGGTGATGGGAGAGCTGAGGGGAGGAGATGAGGGGGAGGGGATGGGAGAGTTGAGGGGATGAGGGGGAGGAGATGGGAGAGTTGAGGGGGAGGTGATGAGGGGGAGGAGATGGGAGAGTTGAGGGGGAGGAGATGAGGGGGGAGGAGATGGGAGAGTTGAGGGAGAAGAGATGAGGGGGAGGAGATGGGAGAGTTGAGGGGGAGGAGATGAGGGGGAGGTGATGGGAGAGTTGACGGGGAGGATATGAGGGGGAGGAGATGGGAGAGTTGAGGGGGAGGCTTTGAGGGGGAGGAGATGGGAGAGCTGAGGGGGAGGTGTTGAGGGGGGGAGGAGATGGGAGAGTTGAGGGGGAGGAGATGAGGGGGAGGAGATGGGAGAGTTGACGGGGAGGATATGAGGGGGAGGAGATGGGAGAGTTGAGGGGGAGGCTTTGAGGGGGAGGAGATGGGAGAGCTGAGGGGGAGGTGTTGAGGGGGGAGGAGATGGGAGAGTTGAGGGGGAGGAGATGAGGGGGGAGGTGATGGGAGAGCTGAGGGGGAGGAGATGAGGGGGGAGGGGATGGGAGAGTTGAGGGGGTGAGGGGGAGGAGATGGGAGAGTTGAGGGGGAGGTGATGAGGGGGAGGAGATGGGAGAGTTGAGGGGGAGGAGATGAGGGGGAGGAGATGGGAGAGTTGAGGGAGAAGAGATGAGGGGGGAGGAGATGGGAGAGTTGAGGGGGAGGAGATGAGGGGGGAGGTGATGGGGAGAGAAGATGTGATTGGTTGATCCATGTGTTCTGTCTTCTCTCCCAGCCCAGAAGCTCTGTCAGCCATTCGTCAACCCATTTGAAGGCGGACAAAACCTCACAGATTCTTACAGACAACTTTTAAGTAAGAACAATTACAGTAACTAAAAGACTTATCATCATCTTCTTCATCATCTTCTTCATCATTACCATTGTCATCAAAAATGATTACCACATTTTAATGTTTATATGGTACAGTGCATTTGGAAAGCCTTATTCTAAAATGGATTAAATAAAAAATGTTCCTCATCAATCTACACACAATACCCCATAATGACAAAGTGAAAACAGGTTTTTAGAATTTTTTGCAAATGTATTAAAAATAAAAACAGAAATACCTTATTTACATAAGTATTCAGACCGTTTGCTACGAGACTCGAATTTGAGCTTCGGTGCATCGTGTTTCCATTGATCATCCTTGAGATGTTTCTACGACTTGATTGGAGTCCACCTGTGGTAAATTCAATTGATTGGACAGGATTTGGAAAGGCACACACCTGTCTATATAAGGTCCCACAGTTGACAGTGCATGTCAGAGCAAAAACCAAGCCATGAGGTTGAAGGAATTGTCCGTAGAGCTCCGAGACAGGATTGTGTCGAGGCACAGATCTGGGTAAGGGTACCAAAAAATGTCTGCATCATTGAAGGTCCCCAAGAACACAGTGGCCTCCATCATTCTTAAATGGAAGAAGTTTGGAACCACCAAGACTCTTCCTAGAGCTGGCTGCCCGGCCAAACTGAGCAATCGGGGGAGAAGGGCCTTGGTCAGGGAGGTGACCAAGAACCCGATGGTCACTCTGACAGAGCTCCAGAGTTCCGCTGTGGAGATGGGAGAACCTTCCAGAAGGACAACCAGACGGAAGCCACTCCTCAGTAAAAGGCACATGACAGCCTGCATGGAGTTTGCCAAAAGGCACCTAAAGGACTCTCAGTCCATGAGAAACAAGATTCTCTGGTCTGATGAAACCAAGATTGAGCTCTTTGGCCTGAATGCCAAGCGTCACGTCTAGAGGAAACCAGGCTCTGCTCATCACCTGACCAATACCATCCCTACGGTGAAGCATGGTGGTGGCAACATCATGCTGTGGGGATGTTTTTCAGCGGCAGGGACTGGGAGACTAGTCAGGATTGAGGGAAAGATGAACGGAGCAAAGTACAGCGAGATCCTTGATGAAAACCTGCTCCAGAGCGCTCAGGACCTCAGACTGGTGAGAAGGTTCACCTTCCAACAGGACAACGACCCTACGCACACAGCCAAGACAACACAGGAGTGGCTTCGGGACAAGTCTCTGAATGTCCTTGAGTGGACCAGCCAGAGTCCGGACTTGAACCCGATCTAATATCTCTGGAGAGACCTGAAAGTAGCTGTGCAGCGACGCTCCCCATCCAACCTGACAGAGCTTGAGAGGATCTGCAGAGAAGAATGGGAGAAACTCCCCAAATACAGGTGTGCCAAGCTTGTAGCGTCATACCCAAGAAGACTCGAGGCTGGAATCACTGCCAAAGGTGCTTCAACAAAGTACTGAGTAAAGGTTCTGAATACTTATGTAAATATGATATTTCAGTATTTTTTATTTATAAAAAATTGCTAACATTTCTAAAAACCAGTTTTTTTTTGTATATAGCAGCTTAAATGTATATTATATTGCTCATTATTTTTCAGTGCTTCTGCATAGCAGGAGGGGTTGTTGGAGGTATTGACTGTTCTTTAGCATCATGAATCAGGCTCCTGCAGAGGTGTGCTTGGTATAGGCTGCTATTGATTAAAAAACAAACATTTTAGTCCTTTAGCAGACGCTCTTATCCAGAGCAACTTACTGTTAGTGCATTCATCGTAAGATAGCTAGGTGAGACAACCACATACAGTGCCTTCAGAAAGTATTCTCACCCCTTGACTTTTCCCACATTTTGTTGTGTTACAGCCTGAATTTAAAATTGATTAAATTGAGATGTTTTGTCACTGGCCTACACACAATACCCCATAATGTCAAGGTGGAATGTAATAAGTTCCATGGACTCACTCTGTGTGCAATAATAGTGTTTAACATGATTTTTTAATGACCACCTCATCTCTGTACCCCACACAAAAAGCAGACATTGAATATCCCTTGTGACCATGGTGAAGTTTTAATTACACTTTGGAAGGTGTATCAATACACCCAGTCACTACAACTCAGTTCCCGGAAAGGAAGGAAACCGCTCAGGGATTTCAACATGAGGCCAATGGTGACTTTAAAACAGTTACAGAGTTTAATGGCTGTGATAGGAGAAAACTGAGGATGGATCAACAACATTGTAGTTACTCCACAATACTAACGTAACTGAAAGAGTGAAATGAAGGAAGCCTGTACAGGATACAAATATTCCAAACCATACAGTTGAAGTCGGAAGTTTACATACACTTAGGTTGGAGTCGTTTTTCAACCACTCCACACATTTCTTGTTAACAAACTATAGTTTTGGCAAGTCAGTTAGGACATCTACTTTGTGCATGACACAAGTAATTTTTCCAACAATTGTTTACAGACAGATTATTTCACTTATAATTCACTGTATCACAATTCCAGTGGGTCAGAAGTTTACATACACTAAGTTGACTGTGCCTTTAAACAGCTTGGAGAATTCCAGAAAACAATGTCATGGCTTCTGATAGGCTAATTGACATAATTTGAGTCAATTGGAGGTGTACCTGTGGATGTATTTCAAGGCCTACCTTCAAACTCAGTGCCTCTTTGCTTGACATCAGCCAAGACCTCAGAAAAAAGTCTGGTTCATCCTTGGGAGCAATTTCCAAACGCCTGAAGGTACCACGATCATCTGTACAAACAATAGTACGCAAGTATAAACACCATGGGACCATGCAGCCGTCATACCGCTCAGGAAGGAGACGCGTTCTGTCTCCTAGAGATGAACGTACTTTGGTGCGAAAAGTGCAAATCAATCCCAGAACAACAGCAAAGGACCTTGTGAAGATGCTGGAGGAAACAGGTACAAAAGTATCTATATCCACAGTAAAAGGTGTCCTATATCGACATAACCTGAAAGGCCGCTTAGCAAGGAAGAAGCCACTGCTCCAAAACCGCCATAAAAAAGCCAGACTACGGTTTGCAACTGCACATGGGGACAAAGATCGTACTTTTTGGAGAAATATCCTCTGGTCTGATTAAACAAAAATAGAACTGTTTGGCCATAATGACCATCGTTATGTTTGGAGGAAAAAGAGGGTGGCTTGCAAGCCGAAGAACACCATCCCAACCGTAAAGCACTGGGTTGGCAGCATCATGCTGTGGGGGTGCTTTGCTGGAGGAGGTACTGGTGCACTTCACAAAATAGATGGCATCATGAGGAAGGAAAATTATGTGGATATAATGAAGCAACATTTCAAGACATCAGTCAGGAAGTTAAAGTTTGTTCGCAAATTGGTCTTCCAAATGGACAATGACCCCAAGCATACTTCCAAAGTTGTGGCAAAATGGCTTAAGGACAACAAAGTCAAGGTATTGGAGTGGCCATCACAAAGCCCTGACCTCAATCCTATAGAAAATTTGTGGGCAGAACTGAAAAAGCGTGTGCGAGCAAGGAGGCCTACAAACATGACTCAGACCCAATTTATTGTGGGAAGCTTGTGGAAGGCTACCCGAAACGTTTGACCCAAGTTAAACAATTTAAAGGCAATGCTACCAAATACTAATTGAGTGTATGTAAACTTCTGACCCACTGGGAATGTGATGAAAGAAATAAAAGCTGAAATAAATCATTCTCTACTATTATTCTGACATTTCACATTCTTAAAATAAAGTGGTGATCCTAACTGACCTAAGACAGGGAATATTTACTAGGATTAAATGTCAGGAATTGTGAAAAACTGAGTTTAAATGTATTTGGCTAAGGTGTATGTAAACTTCCGACTTCAACTGTACATCCTGTTTGCTACAAGGCGCTAAAGTAATACTGCAAAAAATGTGTCAAAGCAATTCACTTTTGGTCCTAAATACAAAGTGTTATTTGGGACAAATACAATAAAACACATTACTGACCACTCTCCATATTTTCAAGCATAGTGGTGGCTGCATCATGTTATGGGTATGCTTGTAATCATTAAGCACAGGGGAGTTTTTCAGGGTAAAAAAAGAAACGGAATGGAGCTAAGCACAGGCAAAATACTAGAGGAAAACCTGGTTCAGTCTGCTTTCCACCGGACACTGTGAGAGGAACTGACCTTTCAGCACGAAAATACCCTAAAACACAAGGCCAAATCTACACTGGAGTTGCTTACAAAGAAGAAAGCGAATGTTCCTGAGTGGCCGAGTTACAGTTTTGACTTAAATCTACTTGAAAAGCTATGGCAAGGCCTGAAAATGGTTGTCTAGCAATGATCAACAATCAATTTGACAGAGCTTGAAGAATTTTGAAAAGAATAATGGGAAAATGTTGCACAATCCAGGTGTGGAAAGCTCTTAGAGACATACCCAGAAAGACTCACATCTGTAATCGCTGCCAAAGGTGCTTCTACAAAGTAATGACTTAAGGGTGTGAATACTTATGTAAATGAGATATTTCTGTATTTCATTTTCAATGCATTTGCAAATACTTTTAAAAACATGTTCTGACTTTTTCATTATGGAGTATTATGTGTAGATGGGTGAGAAAATATATCTATTTAATCCAAAATCAGCACTAGTAAGGGGGAAAAAAATCAAGTGCGAGTGTTAGATAATCTCAAACTGAACACTTGGCCCCTAAACCCTTTATTGAGTGGCCACTTGTTGTTGTGTTCGATAGTGATCATTTGAGTCTGCACTTGTGACCTGGATGCTCTCGTTGGCTGGCCCTCACTACATATTCATCGCCAAACCCACTGTACATCCTGTTTGCTACAAGGCGCTAAAGTAATACTGCAAAAAATGTGTCAAAGCAATTCACTTTTGGTCCTAAATACAAAGTGTTATTTGGGACAAATACAATAAAACACATTACTGACCACTCTCCATATTTTCAAGCATAGTGGTGGCTGCATCATGTTATGGGTATGCTTGTAATCATTAAGCACAGGGGAGTTTTTCAGGGTAAAAAAAGAAACGGAATGGAGCTAAGCACAGGCAAAACACTAGAGGAAAACCTGGTTCAGTCTGCTTTCCACCAGACACTGTGAGAGGAACTGACCTTTCAGCACGAAAATACCCTAAAACACAAGGCCAAATCTACACTGGAGTTGCTTACAAAGAAGAAAGCGAATGTTCCTGAGTGGCCGAGTTACAGTTTTGACTTAAATCTACTTGAAAAGCTATGGCAAGGCCTGAAAATGGTTGTCTAGCAATGATCAACAATCAATTTGACAGAGCTTGAAGAATTTTGAAAAGAATAATGGGAAAATGTTGCACAATCCAGGTGTGAAAAGCTCTTAGAGACATACCCAGAAAGACTCACATCTGTAATCGCTGCCAAAGGTGCTTCTACAAAGTATTGACTCAAGGGTGTGAATACTTATGTAAATGAGATATTTCTGTATTTCATTTTCAATGCATTTGCAAATACTTTTAAAAACATGTTCTGACTTTTTCATTATGGAGTATTATGTGTAGATGGGTGAGAAAAAATATATATTTAATCCAAAATCAGCGCTAGTAAGGGGGAAAAAATCAAGTGCGAGTGTTAGATAATCTCAAACTGAACACTTGGCCCCTAAACCCTTTATTGAGTGGCCACTTGTTGTTGTGTTCGATAGTGATCACTTGAGTCTGCACTTGTGACCTGTATGCTCTCGTTGGCTGGCCCTCACTACATATTCGTCGCCAAACCCACTGGCTCCAGGTCATCTATAAATCACTTCTAGGCAAATCCCAGCCTTATCTTAGCTCATTTGTCACCGTAGCAACACCCACCTGTAGTATACGTTCCAGCAGGTATATCTCACTGGTCATCCCCAAAGCCAACACCTCCTTTGGCTGCCATTCCTTCCAGTTCTCTGCTGCAAATGACTGGAACGAACTGCAAAAATCTCTGAAGCTGGAGACACTTATCTCCCTCACTATCTTTAAGCATCAGTTGTCAGAGCAGCTTACCGATCACTGCACCTGTACACAGCCCATCTGTAATTAGCCCATCCAACTACCTCATCCCCATATTGTTATTTACAATGTTATTTATTTTGCTCATTTGCACCCCAGTATCTCTATTTGCACATCATCTTCTGCACATCTATCACTCCAATGTTAATAGTAAATTATAATTGTAATTGTTTTGCACTATGGCCTATTTATTGCCTTACCTCCATAACTTACTACATTTCCACACACTGTATATAGATTTTCTATTGTGTTATTGACTGTACGTTTTGTTTATTCCATATGTAACTCTGTGTTGTTGTTGTTTTTACCGCACTGCTTTGCTTTATCTTGGCCAGGTCGCAGTGGTAAATGAGAACTTGTTCTCGACTGGCTTACCTGGATAAATAAAGGTGAAAAAATACAATAAAAAAAGTAAGTGTTTTGGCCAAAAGGAGCATTGAGACAATGCACACTCGACCGCCCAACTGCCACTTATATCAACATTCAAAATCCATTCTTGTAGCATGACTAACTTGTTATGAAACATGGATACCTGGAACATGCAGCAGACACAGACGCATACTCCAATAGAGAGTGAGAAAGTTGTAAAAACTAAACGACATATCTCTACTCCTGCACAAAATATGTGCAAGTATATTGGTCGCCAGTGATTTCATCAGCTGGTTTAGCTTGTTGTAGCCTGCCTGCTGTTAGCTAGCTTCACTGATAAACACAGGGATGTAATGTTAGCTAGCTAGCTAAGGATGTTGGGCACTGCACTGATAAACAGCATGTCGCTTGTTACTTATTTAGGATAGTTTGACAGCTTGCTGTTGTAGACATGTTCCCAGCGGTCAGTCCGTACTTCAGCTTGTTTCCAAAGCACTAATCGCTACGTTGTAACGTTGGGTCAGCTAAACTCTCAGCTGATCAGCAGACTGGATACTGTACTGACTCGGGGCAGAGCAGGCTGTTTGCTGCTTCATTGTGATAAAATAATGTTACTACAGTAGCTAGCTAACTAGCTAGCTTGCTTATGGAAGGAGCATTTCATTTAGTGTTGCAGTAGCTGGTTGGTTAGCTTCTCTTTCATTTCATATGAAGTGACTGGCTGAGGCTTAGCTAGCAAGTTAATAATGGACAGTTTTTGTGTACATGATCAAACTTCAGAAATACACGAAACTCCTTACCAAGATGTAAAATCAAGCGACTAAGACATCCTCGAAATTAAACTTCAAAAGTATGTGGACACCCCTTCAAATTAGTGGATTCGGCTATTTCAGCCACACCTGTTGTTGACAGGTGTATAAAATCGAGCACACCGCCATGCAATCTCCACAGACAAACATTGGCAGTAGAATGGCCTTAATGAAGAGCTCAGTAACTTTCAACATGGTACCGTCATAGGATGCCACCTTTCCAACAAGTCAGTTGGTCAAATGTCTGCCCTGCTAGAGCTGCCTCGGTCAACTGTAAGTGCTGTTATTGTGAAGTGGAAACGTCTAGAAGCAACAACAGCTCAGCCGCGAAGTGGTAGGCCACACAAACTCATAGAACGGGCCGCAAAGGTCGTCTGTCTTCAGTTGCAACACTCACTACCGAGTTCCAAAGCAACGTCAGCACTAGAACTGTTCGTCGGGAGCTTCATGAAATGGGTTTCCATGGCCGAGCAGCCGCACACATGCCTAAGATCACCATGCGCAATGCCAAGCGTTGGCTGCAGTGGTGTAAAGCTTGCCGCCGTTGGACTCTGGAGCAGTGGAAACGCGTTCTCTGGTGTGATGAATCACGCTTCACCATATTGCAGTCTGACGGACGAATCTGGGTTTGGCGGATGCCAGGTGAACGCTACCTGCCAGAATGCATAGTGCCAACTGTAAAGTTTGGTGGAGTAGGAATAATTGTCTGGGGCTGTTTTTCATGGTTCGGGCTAGGCCCCTTAGTTCCAGTGAAGGGAAATCGTAACGCTACAGCATACAATGACATTCTAGACAGTTCTGTGCTTCCAACTTTGTGGCAACAGTTTGGGGAAGGCCCTTTTCTGTTTCAGTATGATAATGCCCCCGTGCACAAAGAGAGGTCCATACAGAAATGGTTTGTCGAGATCGGTGTGGAAGAATTTGACTGACTTGCACAGTGCCCTGACCTCAACCCCATCATACACCTTGGGGATGAATTGGAATGGCGACTGCGAGCTATGCCTAATCGCCCAACAACAGTTTCTGACCTCACTAATGCGCTTGTGGCTGAATGGAAGCAAGTCCCTGCAGCAATGTTCCAACATCTAGTGGAAAGCCTTCCCAGAAGAGTGGAGGTTGTTATAGCAGCAAAGGGGGGACCAACTCCATATTAATGCCCATGATTTTGGAATGAGACGTTCGACAAGCAGCTGTCCACATACTCTTGGTCATGTAGTCCATCTTGATTTATTATGACTATCTTTGAGGGTGGCGTAGTAGTGACTGTCGTTGCTACGTAACATGATAAGATTCATGGGAAGAAGTTCTGCCAATTGGATGCCCACTCAATAAAGAGACTTCCGAACGGCGCAGTGGAGCACTCAATGACTCGACAACTAGCATTTGAGATTGACTCGATTGACTCGTGAGTTCAATATACTGGCTTAACAAAACACCACTCTGTAGAGTCCAATATACTGGCTTAACAAAACTGTCTTAAAAAATATTGATGAAGGAAACTCTCTCTCGCACATGTTTACACCAATCCAACGCTTTTTAACTTGAGTAGTACGTAAGAAGAATCAAATTAGCTACCTAGACAATTCTTTCCCCATTTTAGCTAGTCTTGGAAACCCAGACCCTAGGCAACAGCAGTTACTAGGGTCTGGGAGTAATGACGCACTCTCTTAGTAACTTCGAAAAGGGGGAAAAAATGGTTCCTCTTCAGTCTGACAACTCTCCCAACCAATCACGAGGCAGACATGCCAGAATGTCCCAATTCGAAACCAAACTTTGCAGTCCGGGGGATGTGGGCAAGTGGATAAGGCAGTGATGCAGGCAGTGACGTAGTTCCTCTAAGCCAAACTGACGTTGTAACCGTACAGACATGTAAGCCAGAACACTGGCATAATGTGGGAATCAACCTGTCTGTCTAGAGACTAACTGATAGCTAGTTCTGGCACATTGTGGGAGGCAACCCGTCTGTCTAAAGACTAACTGATAGCTAGTTCTGGCACATTGTGGGAAGCAACCCGTCTGTCTAGAGACTAACTGATAGCTAGTGATAGTGATGCATAAGCTAGGCTGCATTTATCCAGCAGCTTCAGTAGCTTGTCTTAGTAAGGCCTGTAGTAATAATGGTAACAATGGATTGGGTTTATAGAGTAAAGAGATGCCCACTGGGAAAAAAATAGTTTAATCAACCTTGTTTTCATGTCATTTCAACCCCACAAAAATCGATGTGATGACGTTGAATCAACGTGGAAAACTATTTGGATTTGCAAAAAGTAATCAACGCATTTCATATTTTTTAACTTAAATCCAATGACCTCGTGACATTTGTTGTTGATTTCACGTTGAATTCACGTTAGTTGACAACTCCACCAAAACTTGACGTTGAACTGACGTCTGTGCCCGGTGGGTGTCCACGTCACCTGAGTCATAGTTCCCCAAGGTTTCTTCCTTCTAGGGGTCTATGCCTGTCTGCTTAGTGTAAAGGACTGTGACAAATGGTGTTGAGAAATAATATGTCCATCATTGATACAATAGACTAGAACAGGGGGTTTCAAACCTCTCCCCGGGGACCCCCAGTTATTCCATGTAGTATATCCCAGAGCATATCTGATTCAACTAATTCAACTAGAGAGATAGTCCATCACACCTGAATCAACTAGTTCAAATAAAGATAGTTCATCACACCTGATTCAACTAGTTCAACTAGAGAGATAGTCCATCACACCTGATTCACCTAGTTCAACTAGAGATAGTCCATCACACCTGATTCACCTAGTTCAACTAGAGAGATAGTCCATCACACCTGATTCAACTAGTTCAACTAGAGAGATAGTCCATCACACCTGATTCACCTAGTTCAACTAGAGAGATAGTCCATCACACCTGATTCACCTAGTTCAACTAGAGAGATAGTCCATCACACCTGATTCAACTAGTTCAACTAGAGAGATAGTCCATCACACCTGATTCACCTAGTTCAACTAGAAAGATAGTCCATCACACCTGATTCAACTAGTTCAACTAGAGAGATAGTCCATCACACCTGATTCAACTAGTTCAACTAGAGAGATAGTCCAGGGCTGCAACAAAATAGTGAAATGTCTGGTGGTCAACGAGAAGAGGTTTTTAACCACTGGACTAGAGTGCATGTTGTACATATTTAGCATTGTGAATTGTAATGAACATTACAGAGCTGAGTGCTGTGACCATGACTGATAAAGGATAATAACGTTGAGTTGAACTGAGATGACTTGTATCTCATTTACATTTGACATTTTAGTCATTTAGCAAACACTCTTATCCAGAGTGAATTACAGTTAGTGCATTCATTCAGCTACACTGTATAAAAAAAGATTATTCAACCTACAACTGTATTCAACCTACAACTGCAATACGATTTTGAGTTTGCTCAATATTTCGGCATATTTGCTGGCCCAACATAAATTATCAAGTTGAATTGTATGTTCACTTACTTTGAATTTAGGCTGAGCGAACATACAATTCGACCTGATAATTCATTCAACCATATTCGCATATTTCCCGGTGTGCCTTTCGAGTGAATTGTAGTTACCACCCATGACTGTATTTATTAGTGACAGAGAGAAAAAAAAGACGAAAAGTTAGTGACAGAGACATGATTCTTGTATTCAATGGCTTTCAGTCCTGTAGCCTTCACCAAGTGAGTGTCCAAGTGAATATCTTTAAAACTAGACTATGACAATACATTACATGTATAATAAGGCCTCTTTGAGTGCCTAGTTACACCCTAGCACAGTGGTCTGAAACACTTGGTTTTTAGGCCAAATCAAGCCTGCGAGTTACATTATGCTCGCTTGCAAAGTGATGTGTAATTCCTATTGGAATCCAGCCAGAGTGAGGATATTAGTGATGGGTCGTTTGCGAATGGCTCTTTTTGGTGAACATCGAGAACTGAATAGCATCTGTGAAAGAGACGTTTATTTGGCTCCCTGATTTGCATACTGTTACTACTGCTTGTTGAGATCCGGAAAACAATTATGTGCAGATACGTTTCTCTGAACATTCTCTCTAGACTGTGAATCCTCACTACAGGAACAATAGAATGTGCAGATAAGTTTGTCTGAACATTCTCTGAAGACGGTGAATCCTCACTACAGGAACAATAGAATGTTCAGATAAGTTTCTCTGAACATTCTCTGAAGACAGTGAATCCTCACTACAGGAACAATAGAATGTGCAGATACGTTTCTCTGAACATTCTCTGAAGACGGTGAATCCTCACTACAGGTACAATAGATCGTGAGGATACGTTTCTCTGAACATTCTCTGAAGACGGTGAATCTTCACTACAGGAACAATAGAATATGCAGATAAGTTTGTCTGAACATTCTCTGTAGACTGTGAATCCTCACTACAGGAACAATAGAATGTGCAGATAAGTTTGTCTGAACATTCTCTGAAGAAAGTGAATCCTCACTACAGGAACAATAGAATGTGCAGATACGTTTCTCTGAACATTCTCTGTAGACGGTGAATCCTCACTACAGGAACAATAGAATATGAGGAGACACACATTTTTACATTCATTCATTGTTTTCTTTATTTCTTTTCCATCTATTATAATAATCTGGTAAAAATGTATTTGAACTCATATTGTCACGAGCTGATAATGGCAGGCGACTTTTTAGGCTTTACGGTGAGAGATTTAATTGTTTCATGGTTTTAGGTACATTTTTAAGTGCTACTCAATGAAGAGCCGTTTGGGAGCCACATGAACGTCTCTTTGAGCTGAACGGAGCCAAATGAACGTCTCTTTGAGCTGAACGGAGCCAAATGAACGGCTCTTTGAGCTGAACAGAGCCAAATGAACGGCTCTTTGAGCTGAACGGAGCCAAATGAACGGCTCTTTGAGCTGAACGGAGCCAAATGAACGGCTCTTTGAGCTGAATGGAGCCAAATGAACGGCTCTTTGAGATGAACGGAGCCAAATGAGCCCGCTCACTGAAAAGACTCAGAATGACTGCCGGGGTAGAGCAGATTTGATTATTGACTACCTAAATCATATAAACTGGAATCTCATTAACGGGTGCAATAAGTCGGGTTGGGTTAAATGCGGAAGACACGTTTCAGTTGAATGCATTTAGTTGTACAACTGACTAGGTATCCCCCTTTCCCTTTCCGTTCCCTAAGTCCAACTACTAACAGGTTGATTAATCAATTAGTTAAGTTGGCTTTTTTACAGTGTAGTTAAGACAACCACATATCACAGTCATAGTAAAAACTTTCCTCAATAAAGCAACTGTCACCAAGTCAGTGCTAGTAAAATAAGACAAGATACTGTCACCAAGTCAGTGCTAGTCAAATAAGACAAGTGACTGTCACCAAGTCAGTGCTAGTAAGATGAGACAAGTGACTGTCACCAAGTCAGTGCTAGTAAGATAAGACAAGTGACTGTCACCAAGTCAGTGCTAGTAAGATAAGACAAGTGACTGTCACCAAGTCAGTGCTAGTAAGATAAGACAAGATATTGTCACCAAGTCAGTGCTAGTCAAATAAGACAAGTGACTGTCACCAAGTCAGTGCTAGTAAGATAAGACAAGATACTGTCACCAAGTCAGTGCTAGTAAGATAAGACAAGATACTGTCACCAAGTCAGTGCTAGTAAGATAAGACAAGTGACTGTCACCAAGTCAGTGCTGGTAAGATGAGACAAGCAACTGTCACCAAGTCAGTGCTAGTAAGATAAGACAAGTGACTGTCACCAAGTCAGTACTAGTAAGATAAGACAAGCGACTGTCACCAAGTCAGTGCTAGTAAGATAAGACAAGTGACTGTCACCAAGTCAGTGCTAGTAAGATAAGAAAAGCAACTGTTACCAAGTCAGTGCTAGTAAGATAAGACAAGTGCTACTGTTAGTCAGGGTGAAAGTAGAATTTCTTGCACGTGAATGAAACATTTTGATGTGCCTAATTAGTAAAGATTTGTCTTTTCACTTTTAAAATGTATTACCTTTTAATATGTGGCATACCAGTGCACATAACCAGTCATAGGGTTTTCATCTGATTGTCAAACAAATCACTTTAAAGGTTCCACAGTCTACCTGCATACATTCATCCACTCTAAAAGAATCCCAGAATCCAACAGCACACCAGCCATTTGATGAATGAAAAAATACATCCGCTAGAAAAACACCAGAAAGTGGAATGACATTTGGCGATTGAGACACTTGTAACTTGCACTGTTTAGGTTGATGCACCCACTGCTGTCCATGCGCGTCTCATCGTAGAGACGAACCCACACCGCATTTTGGAACATATACCTTTTTCAAGTCTATTTGCTAATTTCTCATGGGGCTGACATGGGTAAAAGATAAATGACAGTGTAGAAGCCTACGGCTTCGTTGAAATCTTTGATCTAATTATTGTGATAGGCTAATCTTTTACCGGTACGGCGTACTGCCACTATACCGGCTTACTTTCACCAGTGGTGTTAGTGCAAGAAAGGCAAGGACAACTTCAGGATGTTAGTTTTCTCCACATTCTGTCCAGTGTTATAGTTGAATGAACATAACAGGGTGTGTAATGGAGCTCCAACCATGACTGATGAAAGCAAATTAAATGGAGTTGAACTAAGATGACTGTTCTCTGTTCCTTTCTTTTGAAGCAACACCAGCATGTGTGTCTCTGATATGAGGTGCTCTGAGCGTTCAGCTCCATTGACTAAAACCCCAGGTTAATCTACTTTAGGGGTTATCTGAAGGGGAGAGGAGGGTGAGCAGTTTTACTTTGAATCGTAAAGTAGTTTTATTCACTCCACTGTCCTCCAAGAGTTGCTGAATCTCCTCTTCACCACAGTTTGCTATCAATTCATTCACCTTGGTTGGAGAGTGAGGGACCGATGGGTGGTTGGAGAGTGAGGTAGTGATGGGTGGTTGGAGAGAGGTAGTGATGGGTGGTTGGAGAGTGAGGTAGTGATGGGTGGTTGGAGAGTGAGGCGGTGTTAGTAGTGATGGGTGGTTGGAGAGTGAGGTAGTGATGGGTGGTTGGAGAGTGAGGTAGTGATGGGTGGTTGGAGAGTGAGGTAGTGATGGGTAGTTTGAGAGTGAGGCGGTGTTAGTAGTGTTGGGTGGTTGGAGAGTGAGGTAGCGTCAGTAGTGATGGGTGGTTGGAGAGTGAGGTAGCGTCAGTAGTGATGGGTGGTTGGAGAGTGAGATAGCGTCAGTAGTGATGGGTGGTTGGAGAGTGAGGTAGCGTCAGTAGTAATGGGTGGTTGGAAAGTGAGGTAGTGTCAGTAGTGATGGGTGGTTGGAGAGTGAGGTAGCGTCAGTAGTGATGGGTTGTTGGAGATCTGTGCAATAGTAAGTACATAAGGATTGTGGAGTCGGCGCACAATGGTTGTGTAAAAAATGTTGTGCAGACAAACTCTGTTGTATCACAACAATATCAGTTGTATGAAATCAAAAATCTTTTTTTTTTTGTCACGTTCGCCGAATACAACAGGTGTAGACCTTACAGTGTAATGCTTACTTACAAGCCCATTAACCAACAATGCAGTTTTAAAAATCACACATAAAAATACAATATAAAATATTACTAAATAATAGTAACAAATAATTAAAGAACAGCAGTAAAAATAACAATAGCAGTGGCTTGCTAAAGTATTCACCCCCCTTGGCATTTTTCATATTTTGTTGCCTTACAACCTGGAATTAAAATTGATTTTTTGGGGGTTTGTATCATTTGATTTACACAAAATACCTACCACTTTGAAGATGCAAAATATATTTTTTTGTGAAACAAACAAGAAATAAAACAAAAAAAACATAAAACTTGAGCGTGCATAACTATTCACTCCCCCAAAGTCAATACTTTGTAGAGCCACCTTTTGCAGCAATTACAGCTGCAAGTCTCTTGGGGTATGTCTCTATAAGCTTGGCACATCTAGCCACTCTGATTTTTGCCCATTCTTCAAGGCAAAACTGCTCCAGCTCCTTCAAGTTGGATGGGTTCCGCTGGTGTACAGAAATCTTTAAGTCATACCACAGATTCTCAATTGGATTGGTCTCTTTGTTGCCTCTCTGATTAATGCCCTCCTTGCCTGGTCCGTGAGTTTTGGTGGGCAGCCCTCTCTTGGCAGGTTTGTTGTGGTGCCATATTCCTTCAATTTTTTCATAATGGATTTAATGGTGCTCCGTGGGATGTTAAAAGTTTTTGATATTTTTTTATAACCCAACCCTGATCTGTACTACTCCACAACTTTGTCCCTGACCTGTTTGGAGAGCTCCTTGGTCTTCATGGTGCCGCTTGCTAGGTGGTGCACCTTGCATAGTGGTGTTGCAGAATCTGGGGCCTTTCAGAACAGGTGTCTATATACTGAGATCATGTGACAGATCATGTGACACTTAGATTGCACACAGGTGGACTTTATTTAACTAATTATGTGACTTCTGAAGGTAATTGGTTGCACCAGATCTTATTTAGGAGCTTCATAGCAAAGGGGGTGAATACATATGCAAGCACCACTTTTCAGTTATGTATTTTTTAGAATGTTTTGAAACAAGTTATTTTTTTCATTTCACTTCACTAATTTGGACTATTTTGTGTATGTCCATTACATGATATCCAAATAAAAATCCATTTAAATTACAGGTTGTAATGCAACAAAATAGGAAAAACGCCAAGGGGGATGAATACTTTTGCAAGGCACTGTACAGGGGGTACTGGTACCGAGTCAATGTGCGGGGACACCAGTTAGTCGAGGTAATTTAGGTAATATGTACATTTAGGTAGAGTTATTAAAGTGACTATGCATTGATAGTAAACAGAGAGTAGCAGCAGCGTAAAAGAGGGGTGATGTACTGGGCCGTATGCACTACCCTCTGTAGTGCCTTGCGGTCTGAGGCCAAGCATTTGCCATACCAGGCAGTGATGCAACCAGTAAGGATGCCCTCGATGGTGCAGCTGTAGAACCTTTTGAGGATCTGAGGATAACCGTTGTGCCACAACCGTTGTGCCAAATGTGTTGTACATCAGTTGTGCAACCTGAGTGTGTACGGGGCCCTCAGGTGCCAATTGCCTCAACTGTAGATATCACAGCTAACATCACAAACTGCAAAGATCTCTCAGGAGAGGGCAGGGCCTTAGACACACTCCCCATACAAGAAGATGATGAGGACCCTTTAAAAGGGAATAGGCTGACATTTTGTGATGCAGACAGTGGAGGTGGGCAAACCCATTACTCATAATGTACCAGAGAAAATGAACAGCTTGCCTCTCTAGGCAGTTTGTGAACTTAGCTGATATTTACAGCTGAGGCTGCCGGCGCCTTATACACACTCCTTATCTGCGTTCCAAATGGCACCCTAATCCCTATTTTAGTGCACTATTCTAACCAGGGACCATAGGGCTCTGCTAAAAAGTAGTGCGCTGTGTCAGTGAACAGTGTTCCATTTGGCATGCGAACTTCATACTGGAGGCTCCTTTGAAAGCAGTAGATACCGACTGAACCCCCAGTGACACTCCTTAATAATACGACTCCTCTTTCCTGAGCTCACATTATATGTTTCTATTGATTTAGTGATCCAAGGCTCCCTGTCTCTAACAGCCCAAAATCCTAACATCACTGAGCCTCTCTCATTAAACGTCCGTCTTTCCTGTAGTTTTTTGTCTTGCCAATGTAGTGGTGCGCACACTAAAAGATGTGGCACAGATGGGGGGGGGGTCACACACTACAGGATTCTTCACTTGGTCATGATGATTCTCCATAAAACAAGGATGTGATGATGTGATTACATTTAACGTAGCTACAATGAGCTGTGGTTTAAAGCAGCCACATCAATGTTTTCAGTCAGACATTCACGCTTGCCATACAGAGTTGAAATGTCTTGCCAACATTTTGGATTGAATAACATTGCAGAGCTGTAACACTTCAGAGCTGTAGGGATTTCACACTTTGGCTTTGGTTAAAGGAAAGTACAAACGCATACAAGTAGTAGTCATCGCTCCTGCTCGCGAGTCTACACATTCTGGGTGATGCGAAACAACATCATCATCTCACTGGCTTCTTCTCTGGCCAGCTCTCGTAGGCTATTGCTGATCACTTTTCTCAAAACTTGTAGTTGCACATCTGACAGTACAAGCGCATAGCAGATTTTGTGTCGATAAAATCAAACATGTTTGAAAATATGGGGACTTCTGGGACTGCTCAAAGACGAGATACGTAGCCCTCAGATTGAGTCTCACATTACACGAGCGTCGGTGATGGCCGTGCGCCCCGAGTAAGAAACGACATGTGGATTTTGTCTCCGATCTCAAAAACTCAGATCTTAAAAACGTGTCTATCACAGCTAAATTGGGACCAAAATCGCATAGTGTACACCCGGTTTAACTTTTAAAGCATCTATGTAATAATAAACGCATAGCATATAGGTTTCATAATTCATAAAGGTCATGTTAACTGACTGATATCATCTCATAGAACAAAACATATAAGATTTCCTAAGCTTGTGTTAACCTCAGACCTTATTTTTTATTTTTGAGAAAAAAACTGTCTGGGACAGAGAAAGCGGGGCCAAAATCGTGTAGTGTACACACGGCTTAAGATAATAATAATAATAATAATAATATTAAGGTATGCTATACCAATCCCCCTGACTGAAACAAAAGCAGAGCCTAAACAGGTGGGAAAGCAGCAAACGGACGTGCATGGTGATGAGGGTGACATCTCACTGTAGGACATGCCCTCTCTAGCGCGTCATTGGTTGAAACCTTATTAAAATCAGGCCTAACAGGCCAATCAGAGCCCGTGGGTCTATATAGCATGCCGCACTGCTCTGGTTTCCTCATTTTAATAACTACCGCTTATGAGTCATGCAAAAGGGGCAATCTGGCGAGAAGACTCCCTTATCTCCTTCAGAGAACCCAAAGTTCTCTTTTAGTCGACTCGGTTTGACATCTCACTACGGGACACTTGCAAAATGCCCCGTTTCCTGAGAAGCCTGTTGTGGTTCATGGTAATGTACCTGATCCATCCTACTCAGCTCCAGCACCGAGGACTGTGTGCGCCAGAGAAGGCGCAGTGACATCCAGACGATATAATCTCACAAAGGTGTGAGGGGAAGCCCAACTAGCTGCCGCACAAATCTAGGAGACAGAGATCCCCCTGAACAGTGCCCATGATGTAGGAATTCCTCTAGTGGAATGTGCCCGGTCACCCAGGGGACAGTGCAATCCCCTACAACTGTACACCTTGGCAATACCCTCCACTACCCAGTGGGAGAGGCGTTGTTTGGACAAAACCCTACCCCGAGCAGGGTTGGCAAAGCAAACAAACAGTTGAAGTCGTCACTCCCCAGGTGGGGGGTTCCACCGCTACAGTAAATCTGCACCTGAGTTCAGTCTGCCTGGCACATGTGTTGCTAAGAGACAACAGATATTTGCTGCTCTATAGCAAGATGTCTTACGCCAGAGAATGAAGTTGACGGGAGCGTGTTCCTCCTTGGCGGTTGATATACGCCACTGTAGGCGTATTGTCCGACCTGAACAGGACATTTTGGCCCTGTAGGAACGGATGGAAGTGCCTGAGGGCTAGTAACACAGTGTAGAGCTCAAGAATGTTGATATGGGCTGTACTTAGAGAGTCTGTGTGCTGCCTGAGCCAGAGTGATGTGCTCTGCTGCCTGAGCCAGAGTGATGTGCTCTGCTGCCTGAGCCAGAGTGATGTGCTCTGCTGCCTGAACCAGAGTGATGTGCTCTGCTGCCTGAACCAGAGTGATGTGCTCTGCTGCCTGAGCCAGAGTGATGTGCTCTGCTGCCTGAGCCAGAGTGGTGTGCTATGCTGCCTGAGCCAGAGTGGTGTGCTATGCTGCCAGAGTGTCCACGCAGATCAACCAGTTGTCGATGTACGTCAAAACTCTTAAGCCTCTCTCCCGTAGGGGGGGCTAGGGTGGCTTTGGCACACTTCATGAATGTCCGTGGGGCCAGGGTCAGACCGGATGGTAAGGTGAGATATTCGTAGATAAACCTCGATGGGGAAATACGCATCCTTGAAGTCTACTGTGGTGAACCACTACTTCTGCCGAATCGAATCTAACTGAAGCCATGCGTTAGAATTCCAAATCTGTAACCTTCAGATGCTCGGGGACCAATAAGTAATGTCTGAAGAAGCCCTGGTGAGCTTCCTCCCTCAGCACAAAGCGTATGGCTCCCTTAGCCAACAGAGACGGTATCTCGTCTTCCTCTTGTGCAGTGGACTGCACTATTCCCATTGTGGTGGGAACCCTAGCAGGACCCAGGGGAGACTGCACATGCACGCCACTGCTCCCTGTGAGGGGCAAGTGAACCCACCTGCTCCCTGTGAGGGGCAAGTGAACCCACCTGCTCCCTGTGAGGGGCAAGTGAACCCACCTACTCCCTGTGAGGGGCAAGTGAACCCACCTGCTCCCTGTGAGGGGCAAGTGAATCCACCTGTTGCCTATGAGGGGCAAGTGAACCCACCTGTTGCCTGTGAGGGGCAAGTGAACCCACCAGTTTCCTGTGAGGGGCAAGTGAACTCACCTGTTGCCTGTGAGGGGCAAGTGAACCCACCAGTTGCCTGTGAGGGGCAAGTGAACCCACCTGTTCCCTGTGAGGGGCAAGTGAACCCACCTGCTCCCTGTGAGGGGCAAGTGAACCCACCTGCTCCCTGTGAGGGGCAAGTGAACTCACCTGTTCCCTGTGAGGGGCAAGTGAACCCACCTGCTCCCTGTGAGGGGCAAGTGAACCCACCTGCTCCCTGTGAGGGGCAAGTGAACCCACGTGCTTCCTGTGAGGGGCAAGTGAACCCACCTGTTCCCTGTGAGGGGCAAGTGAGCCCACCTGTTTCCTGTGAGGGGCAAGTGAACCCACCTGTTGCCTGTGAGGGGCAAGTGAACCCATCTGCTCCCTGTGAGGGGAAAGTGAACCCACCTGTTCCCTGTGAGGGGCAAGCGAACCAACCTGCTCCCTGTGAGTGGCAAGTGAACCCACCTGCTCCCTGTGAGGGGCAAGTGAACCCACCTGTTCCCTGTGAGGGGCAAGTGAACCCACCTGTTCCCTGTGAGGGGCAAGTGAACCCACCTGTTCCCTCTGAGGGGCAAGTGAACCCCACCTGTTGCCTGTGAGGCGCAAGTGAACCCACCTGCTCCCTGTGAGTGGCAAGTGAACCCACCTGTTGCCTGAGGGAAACAGGGGAGCTCTGTGGCTGATGCACCACTGGGGCAAACTGGGAGCCCAGCGCCTACATCTCCTTTTTCTTAGACTCCAACCTGGCCTGTATCTCTGATATGGCTGAACAGTCTGGTGGGATCGATCGGTCCGTTCAGGATCTTTTCCTCTCAGACACCCTTGCGTTATTCAGCCAGAGGGCTCTCAGTCGCCAAAACCCTCCCAGAAGCTTCAGCGGTACACTTGAGGGTCCAGGTGGTATGGTCGGCAAGGTGACTTACAGTTTACATACACCTTAGCCAAATACATTTAAACTCAGTTTTTCACAATTCCTGACATTTAATCCTAGTAGAAATTCCCTGTCTTAGGTCAGTTAGGATCACCACTTTATTTTAAGAATGTGAAATGTCAGAATAATAATAGAGAGAATGATTTATTTAAGCTTTTATTTATTTCATCACATTCCCAGTAGGTCAGAAGTTTACATACACTCAATTAGTATTTGGTAGCATTACCTTTAAATTGTTTAACTTAGCCTTCCACAAGCTTCCCACAATAAGTTGGATGAATTTTGGCCCATTCCTCCTGACAGAGCTGGTGTAACTGAGACAGGTTTGTAGGCCTCCTTGCTCGCACACACTTTTTCGGTTCTGCCCACAAATGTTCTATAGGATTGAGGTCAGGGCTTTGTGATGGCCACTCCAATACCTTGACTTTGTTGTCCTTAAGCCATTTTGCCACAACTTTGGAAGTATGCTTGGGGTCATTGTCCATTTGGAAGACCCATTTGCGACCAAGCTTTAACTTCCTGACTGATGTCTTGAGATGTTGCTTCAATATATCCACATAATTCTCCTTCCTCATGATGCCATTTATTTTGTGAAGTGCACAAGTCCCTCCTGCAGCTAAGCACCCCCACAGCATGATGCTGCCACCACAGTCCTTCACGGTTGGGATGGTGTTCTTCGGCTTGCAAGCGACCGCCTTTTTCCTCCAAACATAACGATGGTCATTATGGCCAAACAGTTCTATTTTTGTTTAATCAGACCAGAGGACATTTCTCCAAAAAGTACGATCTTTGTCCCCATGTGCAGTTGAAAACCGCAGTCTGGCTTTTTTATGGCGGTTTTGGAGCAGTGGCTTCTTCCTTGCTGAGCGGCCTTTCAGGTTATGTCGATATAGGACTCGTTTTAATGTGGATATAGATACTTTTGTACCTGTTTCCTCCAGCATCTTCACAAGGTCCTTTGCTGTTGTTCTGGGATTGATTTGCACTTTTCGCACCAAAGTACGTTCATCTCTAGGAGACAGAATGCGTCTCCTTCCTGAGCGGTATGACGGCTGCGTGGTCTCATGGTGTTTATACTTGCGTACTATTGTTTGTACAGATGAAAGTGGTACCTTCAGGCGTTTGGAAATTGCTCCCAAGGATGAACCAGACTTGTGGAGGTCTACAATTCTTTTTCTGAGGTCTTGGCTGATTTCTTTTGATTTTCCCATGATGTCAAGCAAAGAGGCACTGAGTTTGAAGGTAGGCCTTGAAATACATCCACAGGTACACCTCCAATTGACTCAAACGATGTCAATTAGCCTGTCAGAAGCTTCTAAAGCCATGACATCATTTTCTGGAATTTTCCAAGCTGTTTAACGGCGCAGTCAACTTAGTGTATGTAAACTTCTGACCCACTGGAATTGTGATACAGTGAATTATAAGTGAAATAATCTGTCTGTAAACAATTGTTGGAAAAATGACTTGTGTCATGCACAAAGTAGATGTCCTAACTGACTTGCCAAAACTATAGTTTGTTAACAAGAAATGTGTGGAGTGGTTGAAAAACGAGTTTTATTGACTCCATCCTAAGTGTATGTACACTTCCGACTTCAACTGTAGCTCCATTAGCTTCTCCTGGTCGGTGGTGTCACCGTTAGACAGGGAGTCGCACAGCTCCTTGGCCTGCACTGCCTTGTAGATGAAGAGGAGGGCGGCTGCCTTCACAGAGCACCCCGCCTGAGCTGCAGATCGATAGCTCTTCTCATAGAGATCTTCTCCATTTCAGCCATTTTATATTTATGATGTACTAAAAGTGCCTTGCCAAAAATTGATGTAAAAACATCCACAGCGGCTGATTCTCTTGATCTCTTCTTACTGCAGCTCTCTGCCCAACTTATTGTAGAATCATTAACCTGTATTTTTTACTTGACAATTGTTTATGGTGTTATCCTTAAGATCTGGAAAGCAGCACATGTCCTCCTCTACACAAAGCAGGATATCCTTTTGAGTTTAGATAACTACCGTCCAATTTCCAAGTTATCTTGCCTTTCCAAAGTTTTGCGTAGATCATAAAAAACTATTGTACTGCCTTATTTCTAGACCTTTCCAAGGCCTTCGACATGGTTGACCATTACGTTCTCATTCAAAGGCTGACTGAAATAGACCTGGATCAGGCTTCTTGCAAGTGGTTTGAGAATTATCTGTCAGATAGGACACAATGCGTGATTTCTAAGTGTATCAAGTCTAGTTTCCTGGATATTACGAAAGGTGTACCGCAGGGGTCGATATTGGGACCTGTTCTCTTTACTATTCATATAAATAATATTGGTCTATCTGTTAAAAAAAAACATATTAATCTGTATGTATGCCATTGCCCCAACTGTTGACCAGGCTATATTGGAGCTGCAATCTGACCTTGTTGCCTTACAGAATGTCACGGATTCTGCCGAGGCTGCTCCTCCTCCTTGCTCGGGCAGGCTTCGGCGTTCGTCGTCCCCGGAGTACTAGCTACTGCCGTTCGATGTTATCGGTGTTTGTTTAGTTTTGTCTGTATTGTTTACACCTGTTCGTCATTATGTTAATTGTTTCCCTTATAATTACCCTGTCTCTCATCTGTACTTTGTGTGTGATTGTTTTCCCCTTCACGGTTGTCTATTTTGTGAGCGGGTTATTGCCTCCCTGCGTGGAGTTATTTTCTGTGTCCTTTTGGATCCTTTTCGTATTAAAAGTACGTATCCGAGAGTTCTGTGTCCTGCGCCTGACTTCGTTTACCGCATCTCACAGACAGTCGTGACAGAATCACACACCTTACCATGGAGTCAGCAGGAGCGACGGCACCGACTGGATCACTCGAGGAGCGCGTCCTACAACAGGCAGCGATGCTCCAAAATCTTGGTGCCGCTATGGATAACGTTATGAACACTTTGGGACGATGGGAGAGAGGAGGTTTGCCCACACCTCCTCCAACGATACCACCACCATCGGCTACTCCTATCGTCTCACATCCGGAGTCCAGTGGGATTCGGCTCTCGCTCCCGAGGGCTTATGATGGCACCGCAGCCGGGTGTCAGGGTTTCCTGCTCCAGGTGGAACTTTACCTGGCAACCATTCACCCGGCACCCTCGGGATACAAGAGCGTGTCCGCCCTCATCTCCTGTCTGTCCGGCAAAGCACTGGAGTGGGCCAATGCCGAGTGGGGAGGGATAGACGCCGCTACTGTGAACTATGCAGAGTTCACCTGCCGCTTCAGGGCAGTGTTCGATCATCCCCCGGAGGGGAAGGCGGCGGGTGAGCGTCTATTCCACCTCAGACAGAGGAGGAGGAGCACGCAGGAATTCGCACTGGACTTCCGGACTCTGGCTGCCAATTCGGGATGGAATGAGAGGGCCCTCATCGACCACTACAGATGCAGCCTGAGGGAGGACGTTCGTCGAGAGCTGGCCTGCAGGGACACCAACCTAAGCTTCGATCAGCTGGTGGACATGTCGATTCGCTTGGATACCCTGTTGGCTACCCACGGACGTCCAGCGCTGGGGCCGTCCATTCCATCCCCCAGCACCTCCGAGCTGAGCCCTATGGATCTCGGGGGTGCTGGTAGTAGGGAGGCCAGGAAGCAGGCTGTCCCCTGCACCAACTGTGGCCGCCGAGGACACACGGCGGTTCGGTGCTGGGGAGGGTCTCCTCGGATTCGAGGCAGCAGGCAGCGCACTGATGAGTCATTCCCGGTGAGTAAGGTCCCAACTCACCCAGAGCTCTCTGCTGTTCATATGTGTATCCAAGTGATGTTTCCAGAAGTTTCTTCTTACTCCCAGCATAAGGCGCTAGTCGATTCAGGCGCAGCTGGGAATTTTATCGATCGTCATTTCTCATATAAGTTAGGGATCCCTATATTACCAGTCGATGTGCCCTTCCCTATCCATGCCCTAGATAGCCGGCCTTTGGGGTCGGGATTGATTAGGGAGGTCACAGCGCCACTGAAGATGAAAACGCAGAAGGGTCATGAGGAGACTATACAGTTGTATTTAATTGACTCTCCAGCGTTTCCAGTGGTGTTGGGACTTCCCTGGTTAATATCTCATGACCCCAACATTTCATGGCAACAGAGGGCTCTCAAGGGATGGTCTGATCAGTGTGTGGGGCGGTGTGTAGGTGTTTCCATAGGGGCAACGACGGTGGAGAGTCCGAACCAAATGCCCACAATGCACATTCCTCCTGAGTATGCCGATTTGGCAAGCGCCTTCTGTAAGAAGAAGGCGACTCAATTACCACCTCATCGACAGGGGGATTGTGCGATAGACCTCCAGGTTGGCGCGGCGCTCCCTCGCAGCCATGTGTATCCTCTGTCTCAGGAGGAGACGGCTGCTATGGAGACATACGTCGCCGAATCCTTGAGACAGGGATACATACGGCCTTCCACTTCTCCTGCGTCCTCAAGTTTCTTTTTTGTAAAGAAGAAGGATGGGGGTTTACGCCCGTGTATTGATTACCGTGGTCTCAATCAGATCACTATTAAATACAGCTATCCTCTCCCTCTGATTGCTAGTATGACGGAGTCATTACACGGGGCGCGCTTCTTCACAAAATTGGATCTCAGGAGCGCTTACAACCTGGTGCGCATTCGGGAGGGAGATGAGTGGAAAACAGCCTTCAGTACCACCTCGGGTCACTATGAGTACCTCGTCATGCCACACGGTCTAATGAATGCTCCTTCAGTCTTCCAATCATTTGTAGACGGGATTTTCCAGGATTTGCATGGACAGGGGGTAGTGGTGTATATTGATGACATTCTGATATACTCCGCTACACGTACCGAGCATGTGTCCCTGGTACGTCGGGTGCTGGGTAGACTGTTGGAGCATGATCTGTATGTGAAGGCAGAGAAATGTCTGTTTTTCCAGGAGTCCATCTCCTTCCTGGGACATCGGTTGTCTGCGTCAGGGGTGGAGATGGAGATTGACCGCGTTTCAGCCATGCGTATTTGGCAGACTCCAACTACAGTAAAGGAGGTGCAGCGGTTTTGGGGTTTTGCCAATTACTACCGGAGGTTTATCCGGGGTTTTGGACAGGTAGCGGCTCCCATTACCTCCCTGCTAAAGGGGGGCCCGGTGCGTTTGCAGTGGTCGGCTGAGGCGGACAGGGCGTTTAGTCATTTGAAGGACCTGTTCACCTCAGCTCCGGTGCTGGCACATCCGGATCCCTCTTTGGCGTTCCAAGTCGAGGTGGATGCGTCCGAGGCGGGGATCGGTGCTATACTGTCTCAGCGCTCGGGCACGCCTCCAAAACTCTGCCCCTGTGCTTTCTATTCTAAGAAGCTCAGTCCGGCAGAGCGCAATTATGAGGGGACAGGAAGCTGCTAGCTGTGGTCCAGGCCCTGAAGGTGTGGAGACATTGGCTTGAGGGGGCTAACCACCCTTTTCTCATTCTGACTGACCATCGTAACCTGGAGTACATCCGGGCAGCGAAGAGACTGAACCCTCGTCAGGCTAGGTGGGCCATGTTTCTGGCCCGGTTTGTCTTTAAGATCACGTATATCCCCGGGTCACAGAACATTAAGGCAGACGCCCTGTCCCAACGATATGACACAGAGGAGAGGTCCATTGAGCCCACTCCCATACTACCGGAGTCTTGTCTCGTGGCACCGGTGGTGTGGGAGGTCGACACGGAAATCGAGCGGGCGTTACGCACCGACCCTTCTCCCCAGAGTGTCCAGAGGGACGGATGTACGTGCCGCTCGAGGTCCGTGACCGACTGATTTATTGGGCTCACACGTCACCCTCCTCTGGTCATCCTGGTATTGGTCGGACGGTGCACTGTCTTAGCGGGAAGTACTGGTGGCCCACCTTAGCTAAGGACGTGAGAGTTTACGTTTCTTCCTGCTCGGTGTGTGCCCAGTGTAAGGCGCCTAGACACCTGCCCAGGGGGAAGTAACAACCTCTCCCCGTTCCACAACGGCCGTGGTCTCACCTGTTGGTGGATTTTGTCACGGACCTTCCCCCCTCCCAGGGGAATACCACGATCTTGGTCGTTGTGGATCGGTTTTCTAAGGCCTGCCGTCTCATCCCTATGCCAGGTCTTCCTACAGCCCTACAAACGGCCGAAGCCCTGTTTACTCACGTTTTCCGGCACTACGGGGTGCCTGAGGATATAGTGTCTGATCGGTGTCCCCAGTTCACCTCTAGAGTGTGGAGGGCGTTTATGGAACGTTTGGGGGTCTCGATCAGCCTTACCTCGTGTTTTCACCCTGAGAGTAATGGGCAGGTGGAGAGAGTAAACCAAGATGTGGGTAGGTTTCTGAGGTCCTACTGCCAGGACCGGCAGGAGGAGTGGTCGGGGTATATTCCCTGGGCAGAGATAGCCCAAAACTCACTCCGTCACTCCTACACTAATCTCACTTCTTTCCAGTGTGTGTTGGGCTATCAGCCGGTTCTGGCACCCTGGCATCAGAGCCAGATTGAGGCTCCTGCTGTGGATGAATGGTTTCGGTGCTCGGAGGAGACATGGAACGCTGCGCACGTCCATCTGCAGCGGGCCATCAGACGGCAAAAGGATCGCCACCGCAGTGAGGGTCCGGTTTATGCACCGGGAGATCGGGTCTGGCTATCGACCAGAAACCTGCCCCTTCACCTGCCCTGCCGGAAGCTGGGCCGGCGGTTTGTGGGGCCATTTAAAGTCCTGAGGAGATTGAACGAGGTATGTTATAGGTTACAGCTGCCTGTTAATTATCGTATTAACCCCTCGTTCCATGTGTCTCTCCTCAGGCCGGTAGTAGCTGGTCCACTCCAGGAGAATGAGGTACGAGAGGCCCCTCTAGACATCGAAGGGGCTCCGGCATACTCAGTCCGTTCCATCGTGGAGTCGAGACGTCGGATGGGGGGTCTGCAGTATCTCGTGGAGTGGGAGGGGTACGGTCCGGAGGAATGGTGCTGGGTCCCTAGGAGGGACATCCTAGATCCCTCCCTGTTGACAGAGTTCCACCAGAGTCACCCAACTCGCCCTGCTCCGCGTCCTCCTGGCCGTCCCCGAGGCCGGGGTCGGCGCACGGCTGGAGCCGCGCGTCAAGGGGGGGTACTGTCACGGATTCTGCCGAAGCTGCTCCTCCTCCTTGCTCGGGCAGGCTTCGGCGTTCGTCGTCCCCGGAGTACTAGCTACTGCCGTTCGATGTTATCGGTGTTTGTTTAGTTTTGTCTGTATTGTTTACACCTGTTCGTCATTATGTTAATTGTTTCCCTTATAATTACCCCTGTCTCTCATCTGTACTTTGTGTGTGATTGTTTTCCCCTCATTGTCATGCTGGAATACCCATCCACGACCCATTTTCAATGCCCTGGCTGAGGGAAGGAGGTTCTCACCCAAGATTTGACGGTACATGGCCCCGTCCATCGTCCCTTTGATGCGGTGAAGTTGTCCTGTCCCCTTAGCAGAAAAACGGCCCCAAAGCATAATGTTTCCACCTCCATGTTTGACGGTGGGGATGGTGTTCTTGGGGTCATAGGCAGCATTCCTCCTCCTCCAAACACGGCGAGTTGAGTTGATGCCAAAGAGCTCGATTTTGGTCTCATCTGACCACAACACTTTCACCCAGTTCTCCTCTGAATCATTCAAATGTTCATTGGCAAACTTCAGACGGGCCTGTATATGTGCTTTCTTGAGCAGGGGGACCTTGCGGGCACTGCAGGATTTCAGTCCTTCACGGCGTAGTGTGTTACCAATTGTTTTCTTGGTGACTATGGTCCCAGCTGCCTTGAGATCATTGACAAGATCCTCCCGTGTAGTTCTGGGCTGATTCCTCACCGTTCTCATGATCATTGCAACTCCACGAGGTGAGATCTTACATGGAGCCCCAGGCCGAGGGAGATTGACAGTTCTTTTGTGTTTCTTCCATTTGCGAATAATCGCACCAACTGTTGTCGCCTTCTCACCAAGCTGCTTGGCGATGGTCTTGTAGCCCATTCAAGCCTTGTGTAGGTCTACAATCTTGTCCCTGACATCCTTGGAGAGCTCTTTGGTCTTGGCCATGGTGGAGAGTTTGGAATCTGATTGATTGATTGCTTCTGTGGACAGGTGTCTTTTATACAGGTAACAAGCTGAGATTAGGAGCACTCCCTTTAAGAGTGTGCTCCTAATCTCAGCTCGTTACCTGTATAAAAGACACCTGGGAGCCAGAAATCTTTCTGATTGAGAGGGGGTCAAATACTTATTTCCCTCATTAAAATGCAAATCAATTTATAACATTTTTGACATGCGTTTTTCAAGATTTTTTTGTTGTTATTCTGTCTCTCACTGTTCAAATAAACCTACCATTAAAATTATAGACTGATCATTTCTTTGTCAGTGGGCAAACGTACAAAATCAGCAGGGGATCAAATTCTTTTTTCCCTCACTGTACATATGAGATGAGCAGTCCAAGATATGTAAACATTATTAAAGTGTCCTTAAAGTGGCCAGTGATTTCAATAGGCAGCAGCCTCTAATGTGCTAGTGATGGCTAGTTAACAGTCTGATGGCCTTGAGATAGAAGCTGTTTTTCATTCTCTCGGTCCCAGCTTTGATGCACCTGTACTGACCTCGCCTTCTGGATGATAGCGGGGTGAACAGGCAGTGGCTCGGGTGGTTGATGTCCTTGATGATCTTTTTGGCCTTCCTTTGACATCGGGTGCTGTATGTGTCTTGGAGGGCGGGTAGTTTGCCCCCAGTAATGCGTTCGGCAGACCGCACCACCCTCTGGAGAGCCCTGCGGTTGTGGGCGGTGCAGTTGCCGTACCAGGCGGTGATACAGCCCGACAGGATGCTCTCAATTGTGCATCTGTAAAAGTTTGTGAGGGTTTTAGGTGCTAAGCCAAATTTCTTCAGCCTCCTGAGGTTGAAGAGGCTCTGTTGTGCCTTCTTCACCACACTGTCTGTGTGGGTGGACCATTTCAGTTTGTCGGTGATGTGTACGCCAAGGAACTTGAAGCTTTCCACCTTCTCCACTGCGGTCCCGTCAATGTGGATAGGGGGGTGCACCCTCTGCTGTTTCCTGAAGTCCACAATCATCTCCTTTGTTTTGTTGATGTTGAGTGAGAGGTTATTTTCCTGGCACCACACTCCCAGAGCCCTCACCTCCTCCCTGTAGGCGGTCTCGTCATTGTTGGTAATCAAGCCTACTACTGTTGTGTCGTCTGCAAACTTGATGATTGAGTTGGTGGCATGCTTGGCCACGCAGTCATGGGTGAACAGGGAGTACAGGAGGGGGCTGAGCACGCACCCTTGTGGGGCCCCAGTGTTGAGGATCAGCGAAGTGGAGATGTTGTTTCCTACCTTCACCACCTGGGGGCGGCCCGAATGATGAGGAGGAGGAGGAGTCTACTAGGAGTATGCTGATGTACTTCAGCTACACTACTCGTGGTCCTGTGTGGCTCAGTTGGTATAGAGTAGATCATGGAGCAATGGGTTGTGGGTCAGAAGTAGTGTTCTCTGTAGTGAACAGGGTGAAGCCATTTTGGATGTAGTCTAAGGCCATCTGGACAGGATGGGGGGGAAAGCACGTGTCTCATTGATCTGAGTTAGAGTCGGTCTCTTCCTTCCCACATGATTACTATCCTGCAATAACTTGGTTATCAGACCATGCTGGTTCATTTAACCAGCATTGAACACACACACACACACACACACACACACACACACACACACACACACACACACACACACACACACACACACAGTCTTGTACAGCTAACCTTGTGGAGACACACAATTCAGTCCCATTCAAAATCCTAATTTCCCTAACCCCTAACACTAACCCTAAACCTAACCCTTACCCGTACTCTTACCCTAACCCTAACCCAAAAACCTAACCCTAACCCTAGCTCCTAACCCTAACCCGTATCGAAAATTCTAACCCTAACACTCATTCTAACCTTAAACCTATACCCCCTAGAAATAGCATTTGACCTTGTGGGGACCAACAAAATGTCCCCAGTTGGTCAAACTTTTGTTTGTTTACTATTCTTGTGTGGACACACAAACACACACACACACACACACAGTGCTCAAACCCTCCCTCAACTCTCTTCCTCCCCATGGGTAGTAGGGTCAGATGCTGTCACCCGTGGAGTGATGGTAGTCATACAGTAAGTCTCTCAGCAAACACAGCTTTATTGACCAAGGGATCCAGATCCTCCCCTGCCTCCCTTCCCTCTCCTGCCTCCCCCACTATTGGAAACGAGAAGGATGGATGGAGAAAAATAAGGAGTGAATCTGTGTAAATGAGTCAGAGGGTTGTTGTATAACTCCAGCCTCTGATTCCCTCCTGAGCCCATATCTTCAATTTATTGTTGTGTGTGTGTGTATACGTGTGTGTATGTGTGCGTGCATTTATGTGTGTGCGTGTGTATTGCATAGGTAGAGGAGGACATTATCAGTGTGATATGCAGCAGCTGTTTGGGATCAGAGTTCTCCCACTGAGAGACAAAGGACGCTGATTGGTGCAGATTCTGTCTGGGGCTGATTGGTGCCAGTCTGGGGCAGATTTTCAGCCTACATTTACCAGGACCACAGGTGCTTAATTGAACAGATACTGACCACTCAGGCTCTGTGGCTGCACACTTAACCACTAGTTTTGGTCTTTGTAAGGAACCTGACACTTCTCTTCTTGGCACTCAGCATTAAATGTCCTTCACCGTCATTCTGATTCCCATGTAAAATAGACTTTTGAGTGACAGAAACATCACCCATAGTATTGTATAATATATTTTTTAAATGTCTAACTACCAGGAAGTCTGAAAAGGTGCTAATAGGCTGAGTGGGCAGGGAGCTCACCTTGACTGGTGGTTCTTTGAAAACACCTACAGTGGGTAGAACAAGTATTTGATACACTGCCAATTTTGCAGGTTGTCCTACTTACAAAGAATGTAGAGGTCTGTAATTTTTATCATAGGTACACTTCAACTGTGAGAGACGGAATCTAAAACAAAAATCTAGAAAATCACATTGTATGATTTTTAAATAATTAATTTGCATTTTATTGCATGACATAAGTATTTGATACATCAGAAAAGCAGAACTTAATATTTGGTACAGAAACCTTTGTTTGCAATTACAGAGATCATACGTTTCCTGTAGGTTTTGAACAGGTTTGCACACACTGCAGCAGGGATTTTGGCCCACTCCTCCATACAGACCTTCTCCAGATCCTTCAGGTTTCGGGGCTGTCGCTGGGCAATCCGGACTTTCAGCTCCCTCCAAAGATTTTCTATTGGATTCAGGTCTGGAGACTGGCTAGGCCACTCCAGGACCTTGAGATGCTTCTTACGGAGCCACTCCTTAGTTGCCCTGGCTGTGTGTTTCGGGTCGTTGTCATGCTGGAAGACCCAGCCACGACCCATCTTCAATGCTCTTACTGAGGGAAGGAGGTTGTTGGCCAAGATCTCGCGATACATGGCCCCATCCATCCTCCCCTCAATACGGTGCAGTTGTTCTGTCCCCTTTGCAGAAAAGCATCCCCAAAGAATGATGTTTCCACCTCCATGCTTCACGGTTGGGATGGTGTTCTTGGGGTTGTACTCATCCTTCTTCTTCCTCCAAACACGGCGAGTGGAGTTTAGACCAAAAAGCTCTATTTTTGTCTCATTAGACCACATGACCTTCTCCCATTCTTCCTCTGGATCATCCAGATGGTCATTGGCAAACTTCAGACGGGCCTCGACATGCGCTGGCTTGAGCAGGGGGACCTTGCGTGTGCTGCAGGATTTTAATCCATGACGGCGTAGTGTGTTACTAATAGTTTTATTTGAGACTGTGGTCCCAGCTCTCTTCAGGTCATTGACCAGGTCCTGCCGTGTAGTTCTGGTCTGATCCCTCACCTTCCTCATGATCATTGATGCCCCACGAGGTGAGATCTTGCATGGAGCCCCAGACTGAGGGTGATTGACCGTCATCTTGAACTTCTTCCATTTTCTAATAATTGCGCCAACAGTTGTTGCCTTCTCACCAAGCTGCTTGCCTATTGTCCTGTAGCCCATCCCAGCCTTGTGCAGGTCTACAATTTTATCCCTGATGTCCTTACACAGCTCTCTGGTCTTGGCCATTGTGGAGAGGTTGGAGTCTGTTTGATTGAGTGTGTGGACAGGTATCTTTTATACAGGTAACGAGTTCAAACAGGTGCAGTTAATACAGGTAATGAGTGGAGAACAGGAGGGCTTCTTAAAGAAAAACTAACAGGTCTGTGAGAGCCGGAATTCTTACTGGTTGGTAGGTGATCAAATACCCAAATGGAATTGTCAGCACTGTTTATCAAGCTAGCTAGTTATTCTTGGACAATTTCAGTTGAAATTAGACATGGTTAGGTCTGGGTACAGTATATATACACACACTGAAAAAAAATAGAAATGCAACATGCAACAATTTCAAAGATTTTACTGAGTTACAGTTCATACCAGAGCTACCTACTTCTGCTGATAACTGGTGTACTTTTACTACCGGGAGGTAAGCTAGGAAACCCTATACCCTACACAATACACCCTTACCACCAGAGCATACCTACTACTGCTAATGACTGGTATACTGTTACTACTTGGAGGTAAGCACCCTATACCCTACACCCTATTCACTACACCCTATACCCTACACAGAAAATGTGTGGGCAGAACTGAAAAAGTGTGCGAGCAAGGAGGTGTAGTGTATTATGAATTATGACTTTGCTAATGTTTTCAAGTGGAACCTGAGAGGATGTTTATTTAGTTTCAGAGGGAGTTGTTTTAGGGTGACACCCCATAGAACAGACAGGGGAGTGTGTGTTGTAGACAGGGGATTGGACAGTAGAGGGAGCCACCCATATTTTGGGGAATATTATAAGTACTGGGTTTGAACAAAGAACATTAGAGCAGACATATTCTTTTGGGACTCTGCTCTCCGGATGCTCTAGACATCTGTAAACTTATGCTGAAATCTTGTGATATGAATAAAACTTATGATCAAAGTTCAGTATAAGTGGACTCCTTTGTTTAACAGCATAATTAGCAACATTGACTCGACACTACAGAGGCCTACAAACCAGACTCAGTTACACCAGCTCTGTCAGGAGGAATGGGCCAAAATTCACCCAACTTATTGTGGGAAGCTTGTGGACGGCTACCCGAAACGTTTGACCCAAGTTAAACAATTTAAAGGCAATGCTACCAAATACTAATTGAGTGTATGTAAACTTCTGACCCACTGGGAATGTGATGAAAGAAAGAAAAGCTGAAATAAATAATTCTCTCTACTATTATTCTGACATTTCACATTCTTAAAATAAAGTGGTGATCCTAACTGACCTAAGACAGGGAATTTTTACTAGGATTAAATGTCAGGAATTGTGAAAAACTGAGTTTAAATGTATTTGGCTAAGGTGTATGTAAACTTCTGACTTCAACTGTATAACAAACATCCAGAAAACCCTGATGAAGGCTTAGAGCTGAAAATGCAATGGTTTTATAATAAAGAAACATTTTTATTACCTTCCACAAAGCTCTGACGAAGGCCAAGAGGCCGAACAGGAAGCTTGAATAGGAAAAGTGATATGAGTAAGAAGGAATAACATTATTCACCTGCAATAAGACCATGCAGATGGGCCAGGGCTTTTCCTTGAAGGAATAACATTATTCACCTGCAATAAGATCATTCAGATGGGCCAGGGCTTTTCCTTGAAGGAATAACATTATTCACCTGCAATAAGATCATTCAGATGGGCCAGGGCTTTTCCTTGAAGGAATAACATTATTCACCTGCAATAAGATCATTCAGATGGGCCAGGGCTTTTCCTTGAAGGAATAACATTATTCACCTGCAATAAGATCATTCAGATGGGCCAGGGCTTTTCCTTGAAGGAATAACATTATTCACCTACAACAAGATCATTCAGATGGGCCAGGGCTTTTCCTTGAAGGAATACCATTATTCACCTACAATAAGATCATTCAGATGGGCCAGGGCTTTTCCTTGAAGGAATAACATTATTCACCTGCAATAAGATCATTCAGATGGGCCAGGGCTTTTCCTTGAAGGAATAACATTATTCACCTGCAATAAGATCATTCAGATGGGCTAGGGCTTTTCCTTGAAGGAATAACATTATTCACCTGCAATAAGATCATTCAGATGGACCAGGGCTTTTCCTTGAAGGAATAACATTATTCACCTACAATAAGATCATTCAGGTGGGACAGGGCTTTTTTGAATATTAACTTCCATTGCCCTCCAAGAGTGCCTGAATTTACTTATCACTTCAGTGTATATACACACACCAAGAAAAGAGGGTTCCTCCAGGGCTCTATGGGATGGGTGATGGTTCTATGTGGAACCATAATGACTCAAAGAACCCTATGAGCCCTTCACTGTTTCTTTGCAGTTCACAAAAGGGATCTTTGTTCTTCACTGAGTGAGTGTGTCATTCCAGTTCATCTGATCTGTTGTGTTATGCCATTACTGTAAGGACAGACGCTGGGAGACGAGAAGCAAGTACAGGGAGTGAACACGTATTGAAAAAACAGACAGGAACAAAACACCGACAGCGTCTGGACAACGGAAAACAAAACAACATTAATGCAGACACGGGGACCAAACTGAGGAACAGACAGATATAGGGGAGGTAACCAAGCAGTGATGAGTTCAGGTGATTCCAATGAAGCGCTGATGCGCGTAATGATGGTGACAAGTGTGCGTAATGATGGGCAGCCTGGCGCCGTCGAGCGCCAGGCAGGGGGAGCGGGAGCAAGCGTGACAATTACATGTTATATGACCATGGCCAGTGATGGTGTCTTGTGAAAGCATCACGTATGGCCTTGTGTCTATTGAGAACTGACGTCAAAATCATTGGTTCTCAATGATGTCTTCAGGGTAGTTACGGGGAAATTAAGCTTCCTGAAGTATTGAGGCTTTCCATCCAAATAGGTTCATTACTCAGCGCTTCATTATCCGTTCACAATGCACATTAGTGGCATCTGCTGGTAAGCAACAAATAGCATTTAAAAAAACATTTTTAGTCATTTAGCAGACGCTCTTATCCAGAGCGACTTACAGTTAGTGAGTGCATACATTTTTCATACTTCCCCCCCGTGAGAATCGAACCCGCAACCCTGGCGTTGCAAGCGCCATGCACTACCAACTGAGCTACAGCCCTTCTGTGATTATTAGATCAGTTTTTTTGCCTCTACTGATTTGATCAAAACTCGGTGGCGCAGCAGTAAGTCTTTGTCTTTAGGAACCTAAGTATGTTGGATTGCCAGGTTCACATCTTACATCATGCTTCCCTTTGTTTCCTTCAACTTTACTATTGTTCTAAAACAGAACCTATGGCATTATTTAGGATAGTTACCTACTCTACCTGCTAAGCTACCAGTCAGGTGTAATTACATGTACAAAATCCTAACTAGTTGTATAAGTACGATAACCAGTAAAGGTCGTGTTTGAAAGCAGCTTCATCAAAGAAAGCACCGGAACCACGGCGAAATCAGTGGGATCTCGCATTTTGCAACACATGGTTTAAAAAAGCACATGCTCAAACGAAGCTTCACACATCATTGATGATGTAATTCTGATAAAATGATACATGCATCGGCACGCTGCTTCGAAGTTAGATGCTTCGCAATTTCGACGCATGCCTCGGAGCTCCAGTATCAAACGTAACATCACTGCTTCAGGGACCCTCAGCTGTTCCAGCGCTAGCACACCTGATTCTACTTGTCAGTTAACACATTAATAACACCTATGGAATATTAACAACACAATATTGCTAACCTTGTATTATTCTTCAAAATATTATTTGTAGAACCTTTGAGATTGAGAAAAGTTATTTATAGAACCATGAAAAAGGGTTCCATACTGCACCAAAAAGTGTTGTAACCATAGCAGAACCCTTTTTGGTGCTATATATAATATTTTTTAATAGTTCTTTATATAACCTTAGGAAAGGGTTCTATATAGCACCAGAAAGGGCAGGGTGGACTGTGAGCTAAAAGGGCAGGGTGGACTGTGGGCTAAAAGGGAAGGGTGGACTGTGGGCTAAAAGGGAAGGGTGGACTGTGGGCTAAAAGGGCAGGGTGGACTGTGGGCCAAAAGGGCAGGGTGGACTGTGGGCTAAAAGGGCAGGGTGGACTGTGGGCTAAAAGGGCAGTGTGGACTGTGGGCTAAAAGGGCAGGGTGGACTGTGGGCTAAAAGGGCAGGGTGGACTGTGGGCCAAAAGGGCAGGGTGGACTGTGGGCCAAAAGGGCAGGGTGGACTGTGGGCCAAAAGGGCAGATTATTGCCCGCTGTCCTACAAGTCACAAGGCATCCAAATGATACTAACTCATACACTCTTAAAAAAAAAGGTATTATCTAGAACCTAAAAGGGTTATTCGGCTGTCCCCATAGGATAATCCTTTGAAGAACCGTTTTTGGTTCCAGGTAGAACATTTTTGAGTTACATGTAGAACCCTTTACACAGAGGGTTCTACATGGAACCCAAAATAGTTATACCTGGAACCAAAAAGGGTTCTCCTATGGGGACACCCGAAGAACCCTGTTGGAACCCTTTTTTCTAAGAGTGTAGAGAGAGACTGTCCTCCTAGCACAACAACAGAGAGAGACTGTCCTCCTAGCACAACAACAGAGAGAGACTGTCCTCCTAGAGGCGATGTAAACATATGTTTCCCATGCCAATAAAGCCCCTTGAATTGAATTGAGAGAGAGTGTGAGAGGCAGAGAGAGACAGAGGGAGAGAGAGAGAGAGAGAGAGAGAGTCAGTCCATGGTAACAGACAGGGTTCAGTCCAGTTAATCATTAGTAATGATATCGAGATAGAAGTTCACCCTGGCAACCAGAGGGCATTACACACACACACAATGATTTGACATCAGAAACACAAACAGGTCCTGTAGAATTCATTAGTATCAAATCAAACAAACATAATCCCTGCTACGCCAACACAAGCCCAGGTTTCTAGATGAGATAAGACCCCACGGTACTGGGACAGATAAGGAAGCATCCCTGCTGTACCTTGGTGCGTGTGTGAGGGCAGTAACATTCTCTCTTTCTCTCTCTCTCTCTCTCTCTCTCTCTCTCTCTCTCTCTCTCTCTCTCTCTCTCTCTCTCCTCCCCCCCTCTCTCTCTCTCCAATTTAAGGGCTTTATTGGCATGGGAAACGTATGTTAACATTGCCAAAGCAAGTGAAGTAGATAATAAACAAAAGTCAAATAAACTATAAATATTAACAGTAAACATTACACTCAGAAGTTACAAAAGAATAAAGACATTTCAAATGTCATATTATGTATATATACAGTGTTGTAACAATGTGCAAATAGTTAAAGTACAAATGGGAAAATAAATAAACAAAAATATGGGTTGTATTTACAATGGTGTTTGTTCTTCACTGGTTGCCCTTTTCTTGTGGCAACCATATATTATCTAAAGAGAGTGCATTATAGCCATAATTATAGCTCCTCTCTCCCTCTCCCTCCTCCTCTCTCAGATATGCACGGGACATTCATGGTGTTGCTTCCTGTCAGTATGATCATAATGGTCGTCGGGGGAGTGATGGGGTTCATCGGCCTGCTGGCTAGAGCATACCTACTACTGCTGATGACTGGTGTACTGTTACTACTGGGAGGTAAGCACCCTATACCCTACACCCTATACCCTACACAATACACCCTATACCCTACACAATACACCCTTACCACCAGAGCATACCTACTACTGCTGATAACTGGTGTACTGTTACTACTGTGAGGTAAGCACCCTATACCCTACACCCTATACCCTATACCCTACACCCTATACCCTATACCCTACACCCTATACCCTACACAATACACCCTTACCACCAGAGCATACCTACTACTGCTGATAACTGGTGTACTGTTACTACTTGGAGGTAAGCACCCTATACCCTACACCCTATTCACTACACACTATACAAGCCCCACCACCAAACCACAACAGTTTATCTACTGTACCTATCACTTTCCACTCTCATTTATACTCAAAGTACACTGAACAAAAAAAATGTAACAACATGCAACAATTTAAAATATTTTACTGAGTTACAGTTCATATAGGGAAATCAGTCAATTGAAATAAATTCATTAGGCCCTAATCTATGGATTTCACATGACTGGGAATACAGTTATGCATCTGTTGGTCACAGACACCTTAAAAAATAAAGGTAGGGGTGTGGATCGGAAAACCAGTCAGTATCTGGTGTGACCACCATTTGCCTTATGCAGCACGACACATCTCCTTCGCATCAGGCTGTTGATTGTGGCCTGTGGAATGTTTTCCCACTCCTCTTCAATGGCTGTGCGAAGTTGCTGGATATTTGCGGGAAGTGGAACACGCTGTCGTACCAGTCGATCCAGGGCATCCCAAACATGCACAATGGGTGACATGTCTGGTGAGTATGCAGGCCATGGAAGAACTCTGACATTTTCAGCTTCCAGGAATTGTGTACAGATCCTTGCGACATTATCATGCTGAAACATGAGATGATGGCAGCAGATGAATGGCACGACAATGGGTCTCAGGATCTCGTCACGGTATCACAGTATGGCCATTGATAAAATACAATTGTTTTTGTTGTCTGTAGCTTATGTCTGCCCTTACCATAACCCCACCGCCACCATGGGACACTCTGTTCACAACGTTGACATCAGCAAACCACTCGCCCACACAATGCCATACACAGGGTCTGCGGTTGTGAGGCCGGAACATTTCTGGGATCTTTTATTTCAGCTCATGAAACATGGAACCAACACTTTACATGTTGTGTTTATATTGTTGTTCAGTGTAGTTTAGGGGCTGTTTATACAGGAAATGGGTATAAGACCTGTATAAACTATTTATAATGATATGACAATATTTTAGGTTGACTATAATTCTATTACACAATTTCTGATACATCACGTCTTACTATTATTTTCCTGCATAGTAAAATCAGGATTATGCTTCTACTGCCATTCATTCCATTTAGACTGGTTTGGATTTCTCCCTGACCAAGATGGCTGCCATTTTCTCCCCATTCTGGAACTTTGAGGGTTTATGACATAGCCCCTCTAGTAATTTAATAGGATCTCTATGGGCACACCTCGTCATCAGGCCTGTTGACGAGAGCTGGTCTGACACTGGAGCTGCAGAGCGGACCACATTTCTTTTCTTTTCAGTAATCAAGGCCATACGCAAGCACACACAACAAGAATGGATGAAAGGACATGTGATGTCCCACACATAGGGCTGTGATGATTATGGAATCATGGTTAATGATTAATTGTCACGCAAATGGACACTGTTATTGTCATAATTGTCATTTTTCGTAACCATTTTTATTAGCTTGTAATCCATCATAATCCATATTTGAGATCGGCAACACTTTACTTGACACCCAACGCCATAACACGTTATGACACGGTCATAACCATGTCATAATATGTCATAACAGCTGACATAACTTGCATAATTTTATTTATTTATTTTATAACTTCTTAAGTCCTTTGTTGTTGTTGTTGTTATGAATGCTTTTTCCCCATCATGTTTTAAATAACTTGCAGAAAATACATTTTATGACACTGTCATGAAGCATTATGACCATCCTGTGTCACTTTATGACTCTGTCAAGAAGCATTATGACCATCATAATCATACAAGCCAGATAGGCCTATCACGTGTATGCCATGCTCCTGAAATCTGCTCCTGCATTCATCCCAGTCATCAGCAACAGAGCATTGGGGTATGTGCATGTCTGACATCAATTTGTGTGCAATGATAATTTAATATTGTCAATTTCAGAAAATTGGATATACTGTAACATTAACATACTGTTGACAAGTAGGCTATGGTGTAATGGAATGTTTTGCCTTGTGTGGTAGGTTTTGTGGGTTTTGACACTCTTATGTACAACAGGTCTAAATATGTGTCATGAAAGTGTTATGACGATATTATAACAGGTTATGACATGTTATGTCAGCTGTTATGATATATTATGACATGGTTATGACCGTGTTATAACATGTTATGACACTGGGTGTCAAGTAAAGTGTAACCAAATGATCCATGACATACTTTGGTCCACACCGGTCTCAAAAACAAATGGTTTTGGAAGTGCTGTGCACCTGGTGCCTCACTGCAGAAATGGAATGAACGCTCCAAGGGATGTTCATTATGGCATTAGTAGCATTTGGATTAAGTGCAAACTGGAAACTGCATATCCTGAGGCGGCATTTATTGTAGCTGGGGACTTTAATAAAGGAAATATGAGGAAAACGCTACAGAAATTCTATCAAGACGTCTCCTGTGCTACACGCGCAACATGGACCCTGAATCATTGCTACTCTCCCTTCCGATACAGCTACAAGGCCCTCCGCCGTTCTCCCTTTGGCAAATCAGATCACGCCTCCATTCTGCTCCTCTCCACCTATAGGCAGAAACTGTACTCAATTATTGAGTTTGCTGATGCAGGATGTACCATTGAGAGGATCCTGTCGGGCTGTATAACCACCTGGTACGGCAATTGCAACATCCGCAACCGCAGGGCTCTCCAGAGGGTGTTGAGGTCAGCTCAATGCATCAGTGGGGGCACACATCACCCGGTGTCACAGGAAGGCCAAGAAGATCATGAAGGACCTCAGCCACCCGAGCCACGGCCTGTTCACCCGGCTACCATCTAAAAGAAGGAGACAGTACACGTGCATCAAAGCTGGGACCGAGAGACTGAGAAAGAGCTTCTATCTCCAGGCCATCAGACTGCTACACAGTAGCCGGCCTCCACCCAGTACCCTGCCCTGAACCTTAGTCAATGTTCTAGCCGGCTACCACCCGGTACTCTACCCTGCACCTTAGAGACTGTTTGCCCTATGTACATAGTCATTGAACACTGGTCACTTGTTCACATACTGTTTTACCCACTTCATATGTATCTACTGTATTCTAGTCATGGTTCATCCTATATAACTACTGCTGTCCACTTCAAATGTATATACTGTATTCTAGTCATGGTTCATCCTATATAACTACTGCTGTCCACTTCATATGTATCTACTGTATTCTAGTCATGGTTCATCCTATATAACTGCTGCTGTCCACTTCATATGTATATAGTGTATTCTAGTCATGGTTCATCCTATATAACTGCTGCTGTACACACGTTTTCTGTTCATATACTGTCCATACTGTCTATAAACACCATCCTATATAACTACTGCTGTACACACCTTTTCTGTTCATATACTGTCCCTACTGTCTATAAACACCATCCTATATAACTACTGCTGTACACACCTTTTCTGTTCATATACTGTCCATACTGTCTATACACACCATCCTATATAACTACTGCTGTACACACCTTTTCTGTTCATATACTGTCCCTACTGTCTATACACACCATCCCATATAACTACTGCTGTACACACCTTTTCTGTTCATATACTGTCCATACTGTCTATATACACCATCCTATATAACTACTGCTGTACACACCTTTTCTGTTCATATACTGTCCATATACACCATCCTATATAACTACTGCTGTACACACCTTTTCTGTTCATATACTGTCCATACTGTCTATAAACACCATCCTATATAACTACTGCTGTACACACCTTTTCTGTTCATATACTGTCCATACTGTCTATATACACCATCCTATATAACTACTGCTGTACACACCTTTTCTGTTCATATACTGTCCATACTGTCCATACACACCATTATACAATAGTAGAAAATAAAAACAGTCAAAATAAAGACAAGCCCTTGAATGAGTAGGTGTGTCTAAACTTTTGACTGGTACCATATATATATATACACACACACATTCCATTATATGTGTACATACACTCTGACCCGTTTATTAGGTACACCCATCTAGTACGGGGTTGGACCGCCCTTTGCCTCCAGAACAGCCTGAATTCTTCAGGGCATAGAAACTTTGCTCAATTGGTATCAAGGGACCTAACGTGCGCCAGGAAAACATTCCCCACACCATTACACCATCGCCACCAGCCTGTACCGTTGACACCAGGGAGGTTGGGGCCATGGACTCATGTTGCTTAGGCCAAATTCATGACTGCCATCAGCATGACGCAACAGGAACCGGGATTCGTCGGACCAGGATTCGTCCACTCCTCAATTGTCCAGTGTTGGTGATCACGTGCCCACTGGAGCTGCTTCTTCTTGTTTTTAGCTGATAGGAGTGGAACCCGGTGTGGTCGTCTGCTGCAATAGCCCATCCGTGACAAGGACCGACGAGTTGTGAGTTCCGACATGTCGTTCTGCACACCACTGTTGTACTGCGTCGTTATGTTCCTGTTTGCCAGTTAGCTTGCACCATTCTTGCCATTCTCTTTTGACCTCTCATCAACGAGCTGTTTTTGCCCACAGGACTGCCGCTGACTGGATGTTTTTTGTTTGTCGCAACATTGTAGGTAAACTCTAGACACTGTCATGCGTGAAAAGCCCAGGAGGTCGTCCGTTTCTGAGATACTGGAACCGGCGCGCCTGGCACCGACGATCATAGCACGCTCAGTTGTTTAGGTCACTCGTTTTGCCCATCTAACGTTCAATAGAACAGTAACTGAATGCCTCGATGCCTGTCTGCCTGGTTTATATAGCAAGCCACAGCCACGTGACTCACTGTCTGTAGGAGCGATCAATTTTCGTGAACGGGGTGGTGTACCTAATAAACTGGCCACTGTGTATATTTATATTCCTGTCTCTGACATTGACAAACTTTTTTTTACTTTTGGGGATTATGTGTGTATTGTTTTGTATTGCTAGATATTACTGCACTGTTGGAGCTAGAAACACAAGCATTTCGCTGCACCTTTGATAACATCTGCAAATCTGCAATAAACATTGATTTGGGATTTGATTTGAAGAACTTTGGGCCAAAACAATTTGACGATTTTTCCCTTTCCACCTGTGTCTCCTTAGTGGTCAGTATGTCCTTGTATCTCCCTAGTGGTCAGTATGTCCCTGTATCTCCGTAGTGGTCAGTATGTCCCTGTATCTCCCTAGTGGTCAGTATGTCCCTGTGTCTCCCTAGTGGTCAGTATGTCCCTGTGTCTCCCTAGTGGTCAGTATGTCCCTGTGTCTCCCTAGTGGTCAGTATGTTCCTGTCATTTGGTATTTTGTCAGTAACACACCTTTTCTCCTTCCCTCCAGCTCTGTCCTCTCTAACAGGGGTGAGTGTGTACATGGCCTACTCTGCTGCAGTCTTCCAGGAGGCTCAGTGTCTGGCTGAGCAGATGGGGGTCAATATGGAGGGGATCCAGATCCTGTTTGGCTGGTCCCTGGTCCTGGCCTGGGTCTCCAGTGGAACACAAATAATCACCTCCGCTGGCTTTCTGCTGGCCTGCAGAACCATCACTACACAGAGACAGGAACTGAAATTATGAGACAGGGAGGGAGAGGGAGGGATGGGGGGAGAGGGAGGGAGGGATGGGGGGAGGGAGGGAGGGGGAGGGAGGGATGGGAGGGAGAGAGGGAGGGGGGAGGGAGGGATGGGGGGAGAGAGGGAGGGGGGGAGAGAGGGAGGGGAGGAAGGGATGGGGGAGAGATGGAGGGGGAGGGATGGGGAGAGAGAGGGAGGGGGAGGGATGGGGAGAGAGGGAGGGGGACAGAGGGAGAAAAAAAAGCATGTTTTCATGAATTTTTACAATATAGCCAATTTTGACTTTGCAGCTGGCCTAGCTAAGGGGAAATCACTCAGTTCTGCCTCCAAGACAAGATTCATAACAATAAACGTCAACCTGCATCCTTGGCCCTCCTGTAGCTCAGTTGGTAGAGCATGGCGCTTGCAACGCAAGGGTTGTGGGTTCGATTCCCACGGGGGGCCAGTATGAAAAATGTATGCACTCACTAATTGTAAGTTGCTCTGGATAAGAGCATCTGCTAAATGACTAAAATGTCAATTGGATCACGAAAATGTTGATGCAATTAAACTCTGTCCTCTCTCTTGTCTTGAGATATCCATTTGATTGGTTAAGACAGAAGGTCAAGTGTACCTGGAGGGGAGGCGTATTCATGTAGCTGGGAAAAGATCACACTGTTAAAGGGACAATCTGTGATTGCTACATCCATTTTTGGACTTTCAAACAGTTTTTGTGTGACTGCATTGTTGATGTTGGAGCTGCAGATTGCCCCTTTAAGTGTACCTGTAGGCAGGAGTGGTGTCTTGATGTAGCCGGGAAACGATCTCAAGGTTAAGGGGACAATCTGCGATTGCTACATCCATCTTTAAAAAAAACTTTTAGTGGTGGCGTGTACGCATTGTTGATGTTTGAACTGCAGATTGCCCCTTTAAGTGTACCTGTAGGCAGGAGAGATGTGTTGATGTAGCCGGGAAAGAAACACACTTACCAAACCCTGGGAACCCCTTCCCTACACCACCTTAACTGGCTCCCAGTCAAATTCCACATCACCTACAAGAAACTACACCTCACCTACAAGGCCTTGCCCCCTCATACCTCTCTGACTTCCTCCTTTAGTCCATTGTTGATATAGTTCCAAAAATGTTTTCCATGTCAGCAATCAAGTTTTCAAGATATATAACTTTCAAAATACAGGTACACAGCCAATATGATCTATTTTGCATCATATGGTATTAGTCCTTAGAAACAGTATGTCTCTAAGGCACTCGGGCTCCCGAGTGGCGCAGCGGTCTAAGGCACTGCATCTCAGAGCTTGAGGCGTCACTACAGACCCCCTGGTTCGATTCCAGGCTGTATCACAATCCGACCGTGATTGGGAGTCCCATAGGGCGGCGCACAATTGGCCCAGTGTCGTCTGGGTTTGGCTGGTGTAGGCCGTCATTGAAAATAAGCATTTGTTCTTAACTGACTTGCCTAGTTAAATAAATGAATATCTGTCTGTCTGTAAAGCTAAAGCCTGTTACCGTCCTACCTAAAATACTTCACCCTTATTGGAGCAGTGGTTAGCAGGTCTACCCCGCAAGGGGAATTACACTGTCGCCATTTGTAAAAAATCTCTACAATACTGTACTATGTGATTGACTTGAATAGACTCAGTATGTCACACAGAAATGACTTAATTCTGTTTTAACTAATGAACGGGTTGTTTTTCAGGTCTGAGGGTCATGTTTGAAAATGTCAGATGTGTATAAAACTATTCTTCAAATAACATTGAGTTAATAAAACCTATTGTTTAAATAAAGTTGAGTTAATAAAACGTATTGTTCAAAATAAAGTTGAATAAGCAAGCAATTTTGTGATTGTCAACATCCTCCTATATTCTCAAGTCTCTGTGTGATGTATTAGACCAGGGGTGTTAAACTCATTTTAGCTCAGGGGCCACATGGAGGAAAATCTATTCCCAAGTGGGCCGGACCGGAAAAATCATGGTATATATAACTTAAAAACAACAACTTCAGATTGTTTTCTTTGTTTTAATACGATCAACATACAACATAAAGCTGGAGCCTGAGGACAGTGTGTCCAAAATAGTACAAGCACAACATCACTATTAATCATAAAACACGTCAAGTTTATTTGAAAATTCTAAAGAAAAAGAACACACAAACACACAATGCCTCAGTGATTAACAGAACTGTTTCACAGACACAGAACTATATCAGGGTGTCATTTCTCAGGCAGAAATGTAGATAAAAATAATGAAATCCTGTTCCCCAAACAAGTGCAAGAACCACAGAGTCAAGAATAGGTTAAATATACAAATAAAATAAAATCAATTAAAAACAATAGCACATCAACATAAAAACATATAAACATAAAGCTGGAGCCTGAGGACAGTGTCCAAAAGCACAACATCACTATTAATCATAAAACACCTCAAGTTATTTGAAAGTTCTGAGGACAAAGAACACACAAACACACAATGCCTCAGTGATTAACAGAACTGTTTCACAGATCACAGAACTATATCAGGGTGTCATTTCTCAGGCAGAAATGTAGATAAAAATAATGAAATCCTGTTCCCCAAACAAGTGCAAGAACCACAGAGTCAAGAATAGGTTAAATATACAAATAAAATAAAATCAATTAAAAACAATAGCACATCAACATAAAAACATATAAACATAAAGCTGGAGCCTGAGGACAGTGTCCAAAAGCACAACATCACTATTAATCATAAAACACCTCAAGTTATTTGAAAGTTCTGAGGACAAAGAACACACAAACACACAATGCCTCAGTGATTAACAGAACTGTTTCACAGATCACAGAACTATATCAGGGTGTCATTTCTCAGGCAGAAATGTAGATAAAAATAATGAAATCCTGTTCCCCAAACAAGTGCAAGAACCACAGAGTCAAGAATAGGTTAAATATACAAATAAAATAAAATCAATTAAAAACAATAGCTCATCAACATAAAAACATATAAACATAAAGCTGGAGCCTGAGGACAGTGTCCAAAAGCACAACATCACTATTAATCATAAAACACCTCAAGTTATTTGAAAGTTCTGAGGACAAAGAACACACAAACACACAATGCCTCAGTGATTCACAGAAGTATATCACAGATCACAGAACTATATCAGGGTGTCATTTCTCAGGCAGAAATGTAGATAAAAATAATGAAATCCTGTTCCCCAAACAAGTGCAAGAACCACAGAGTCAAGAATAGGTTAAATATACAAATACAATAAAATCAATTAAAAACAATAGCACATCAACATAAAAACATATAAACATAAATCTGAAAGCGTTGCTCAAACTCCCGTAACAGTCCCGTTATTTTATCTTTGAACCGCTTCATGTCTGCCACATGTTGGGTCGCGCACACATTTTTCAGACAGGGGAAGTGAGCTGCATCACCACCGGCAAGTTGCGTCTCCCACAATGACAGCTTCAACTTGAAAGAACGTATGCTGTCATAATACTGCGTGACAACTTTGTTGCGCCCTTGCAGCTGTTTGTTCAAGTTATTCAGGTGCTCTGTAACATCCACCATAAATGCAAGGTCCTGTATCCATTCTGCGGAATGAAATTCTAACACTGGTTTGCCCTTTTCTTCCATGAACTGTTCAATTTCTTCTCGTAAATCAAAGAAACGCCTCAGCACAGCACCTCGGCTTAACCATCTTACCTCAGTGTGGTATGGCAGGCCATAGATGTGGTCTTTCTCTCTGAGAAGGCTGTCAAACTGACGGTGATTCAGGCTTCTGGATCGGATGAAATTAACAGTTTGGATGACCACCTTCATGACGTTATCCATCTTTAATGACTTGCAACACAAAGCCTACTGGTGCAAAATACAGTGAAAAGTCAAAAAATCACGTCCTCCATTTGCAGATTGCACTTTCTCTCTGAACTTTGTCACAACGCCTGCTTTTTTCCCGATCATTGAGGGCGCACCATCTGTAGCCAGGCTGACAGCGCGGGACCAGTCCACTCCGACCCTGTCCAGCGCGCCCGACGAGTGCGGTAAAAATATCAGCTGCTGTCGTTGTATCTGTCATCGGCACCAACTCCACGAACTCCTCGGTGACGGTCAATGTGTCATCAACTCCGCGGATGAAAATGGCCAGTTGTGCAACATCTGTAATGTCCGTGCTTTCATCAATTGCAACCGAAAACGCAATAAATGACTTTATTTTTGCTTCAACTGGCTGTCCAAATCCACTGAAAGATCGGAAATCCTGTCTGCAACTGTGTTTCTTGTCAGGCTGATATTTGCAAAAGCCTGCCGCTTTTCAGGGCACACAATCTCCGCTGCCTTCATCATGCATGTTTTTACAAATTCACCCTCACTAAATGGTTTTGAAGCCACTGCGATTTCATTAGCAATGAGGTAGCTAGCTTTCACTGCAGCGTCACTGATGTCTCGGCTGTGAGTAAACACAGACTGCTGTTTCTTCAGACCCGCCAACAGTTCATTCACCTTCTCTCATCTCCGCTGTCCTTGAAAGTTGTCATATTTGTCGGCATGAAGACTCACATAGTGGCGACGAAGGTTATATTCTTTCAGCACTGCAACATGCTCTGAACACACCAAACATACAGCTTTCCCATTCAATTCCGTGAATAAATAGGATGACCATTTTTCTTGGAACACTCTGCACTCTGTGTCCACTTTTCTCTTTTTTGACAGAGACATATTGGGGCAATGAGGGTGCCAAAGCACATAATGTTAAAAGTAGAAGCCGTAATAAATATCGCGGGCAAAACAAAGTAGCTCATTGGCTGCACGTGCTTGACCTACTTGCTCTGCCCCGGTATAAACAGTTTGCTTGCTTAACACAATTGCTATTGCGCCATCCAGTGGACGCAATTGGAACAGCAGTTTATTTTATAGAAAAATTGCAGCGCATTTTTATACTTTACAATTTTTTTTATTATTATTTTTTTTATTATTTTTTAAAATCATCTCGCGGGCCGGATTAAACCCGTTTGCGGGCCTGATCCGGTCCGCGGGCCGGACGTTTGACACCCCTGTATTAGACGGTGAGGCGAGACACTCTCTCCATTATAAAATAACTGTGGCTGCATCAGGCTCTGTCTTGTGAAGGTTTCTGACCAAAACTTCACAGTTTGGTTTCAACTATGGCATCTACAATAAACTAGATATTTTATAATGGAGAGAGTGTTGCATCTCACCTTCTATAATGCATTGTTCAATTGTTATTTCAAATGTTTTTAAGAAGTGGGGCAGTCTTTCCGTATTTCTCCATGTTTTATTGGATGGGGAGAGATAGAGAAAGGTGAAAGGTAGAGATAGAGGTGAAAGTTAGAGAGATAGATGTGAAAGGTAGGAGAGAGATAGAGGTGAAAGGTAGGAGAGAGATAGAGGTGAAAGGTAGGAGAGAGATAGCGGTGAAAGGTAGGAGAGAGATAGCGGTGAAAGGTAGAGATAGAGGTGAAAGGTAGGAGAGAGATAGAGCTGAAAGGTAGAGAGAGGTAAGAGAGAGTGGACAGAGTGTTCTGAAACAGAACCCATGCTGGCAGCGGTACATCCTACATGTGCTTCAGAGGCAGTGGTTTAGACCGATAGACCACATCGCTCGATTATTTAAACAGCACCTCTACCCTGCTTTATCCTTCAAGACCCAGTGTAATATATAATAGGGTAAATCAATCAGACCCTGTGTAAGATATAACATGGTAAATCAACCAGACCCTGTGTAAGATATAACATGGTAAATCAACCAGACCCTGTGTAATATATAACATGACAAATCAATCAGACGCTGTGTGAGATATAACAGGACAAATCAATCAGACCCTGTGTAAGATATAACAAGACAAATCAATCAGGGCCGGGCAGATCCAAGGGGCAATAGTTTACACAGCTGCCTGTATATTTGATTCAACCAAAGGCGCAGCGTGATATGCATACATGCTTATCTTAACTTAATAAACACTCGACAAAACAATAAACGAAACAAACTGTGAAGTCCAAGGTAGACACAAACAACATACCTTATACGGAACAAGATCCCACAACTACACAGTGCCAATAGGCTGCCTAAGTAATGTCCCCAATCAGAGACAACGAGCGACAGCTGCCTCTGATTGGGAACCACACCGGCCAATATAGATCTAGACATACTAGATAGAAAACATAGAAAATACAACATAGAAAATCACACCCTGACTCAACAAATAAGAGTCCCCAGAGTCAGGGTGTGACAGTACACCCCCCCCCCCCAAAGGTGCGGACTCCGACCGCACAACATAAACATAACAGGGTAGGGGCCTGGTGGGCATTCCGCCTCGGAGGCGGATCCGGCTCAGGGCGTGACGACCTCTCACTCTTCCCCTCACTGTTGCGCCCCTGGTCTGGTCTAGACCTCGGCGCGTTGCTTCCCCTCTACTTCCTCCCACTATACTCCAAGCCCTGTCTGGACCCTGGTGTGGGAGACCCCGAACCTGGAGAGGGGCTGACGTCTGGGTCTGGACTGGAGCCGCTGACCGGAGCTGGACCGGGCACCGGTGGAGCGGACTGCTCAGGCTCCGGACTGGAGCCGCTGACCGGAGCTGGACTGGGCACCGGTGGAGCGGAGTGCTCTGGCTCCGGAGTGGAGCCGCTGACCGGAGCTGGACTGGACCCCGGTGAAGCGGATTTCTCTGACTCCGGAGTGGAGCAGCTGACCGGAGCTGAACTGGGCACCGGTGGAGCGGACTGCTCTGGCTCCGGAGTGGAGCAGCTGACCGGTGCCGGACCAGGCACCGGTGGAACAGGCATGGGCCGTGCCGGAATGGACACACGCACCACTGGCTTGGTGCGAGGAGCAGGAACAGGCCGGACCGGGCTGGCGACGCGCACCACTGGCTTGGTGCGGGGAGCAGGAACGGACCGTACCGGACTGGCGACGCACACCACTGGCTTGATGCGAGGGGCAGGAACAGGCCGGTCCGGCGACACACACCACTGGCTTGGTGCGAGGGGCAGGAACAGGCCGGGCCGGGCTGACGACGCGCACCACTGGCTTGGTGCGAGGGGCAGGAACAGGCCGGACCGGGCTGGCGACGCGCACCACTGGCTTGGTGCGAGGGGCCAGAACAGGCCGGGCCGGGCTGGCGACGCGCACCACTGGCTTGGTGCGAGGAGCAGGAACAGGCCGGGCCGGGCTGGCGACGCGCACCACTGGCTTGGTGCGAGGAGCAGGAACAGGCCGGGCCGGGCTGGCGACGCGCACCACTGGCTTGGTGCGAGGAGCAGGAACAGGCCGGGCCGGACTGGCGACGCGCACCACTGGCTTGGTGCGAGGAGCAGGAACAGGCCGGGCCGGGCTTGCGACGCGCACCACTGGCTTGGTGCGAGGAGCAGGAACAGGCCGGACCGGGCTGGCGACACGCACCACTGGCTTGGTGCGAGGAGCAGGAACAGGCCGGGCTGGCGACGCGCACCACTGGCTTGGTGCGAGGAGCAGGAACAGGCCGGGCTGGTGACGCGCACCACTGGCTTGGTGCGAGGAGCAGGAACAGGCCGGACCGGGCTGGCGACGCGCAATACTGACTTGGTTGCGAGGAGCAGGAACGGGTCGGGCCGTACTGGGAACACGCACCACTGGCTTAGTGCAGGGAGCAGGAACGGGCCGGACTGGCGACACGCACCACTTGCTCCTTCTGCTGCCTAACCAGCTCACTCGCCGTGCCTCTACACTTTCCTTCTCCCTTTTAGCCTCCTGTAGCGCCTCCCTCTGACCGAATAACTCCTGCTCCCTCTGAACCAATAGCCCCCGTAACATGGTGCCCTCCTCTCCTAACCTGCAGATTCACCCTTCCACGGCCTCCTGCTGCCTCGTCATCCACCCCGTGTGCCCCCCAAAAAAATGTTTTGGGGTTGCCTCTCGGGTCTCCGTCGTCGGCACGGTTGGCGCCGTTTCTCCTCTCCTACCTGGGCATCAACCTTCATCGCCTCCCGATAACGGACGGCCTCCTCCTCAGTAATTCTCCCCCAACCGAGGAGGACATCTACTAAAGTTACCTCCCGTTGAATCCCCGGCGTTTGCTCCTTCTGGGCACGCTGCTTGGTCCTTGTTTGGTGGGATCTTCTGTCACGATCGTTGAAGGACGGGTCAGACCAAGGCGCAGCGTGATATGCATACATGTTTTTTTTAACTTAATAAACACTCGACAAAACAATAAACGAAACGAAATGTGAAGTCCAAGGTAGACACAAACAACATACCTTATACGGAACAAGATCCCACAACTACACAGTGCCAATAGGCTGCCTAAGTATGGTCCCCAATCAGAGACAACGAGCGACAGCTGCCTCTGATTGGGAACCACACCGGCCAACATAGATCTAGACATACTAGATAGAAAACATAGAAAATACAACATAGAAAATCACACCCTGACTCAACAAATAAGAGTCCCCAGAGTCAGGGCGTGACAATAGTGAAACTCATCACTTGTCAGGGGGAGCTTGGTTGAAGAAATCATTCATCTGAACACCTTAGCATTGTCCTTCCTTTTCCTGCACTTGTCTTCTCTTGCTAGCAACGATTTAGCTGAGAAAAGTTTTACCAGAGAGGAAGAGGCGAAGAGAGAGGATTTACTCTGCCCCAAAATCTGTCCACATGAAAGAAGCCCTTTTTGTATGGACGTCTATGAGACAGTGTCGCATTATGTGAGTCTTATTTGATCTAAAAGTTTCGTAATGTTTAGGCTATTACAAATGTACTGATATACAGTGGGGAAAAAAAGTATTTAGTCAGCCACCAATTGTGCAAGTTCTCCCACTTAAAAAGATGAGAGAGGCCTGTAATTTTCATCATAGGTACACGTCAACTATGACAGAAAAATGAGAAAAAAAAATCCAGAAAATCACATTGTAGGATTTTTAATGAATTTATTTGCAAATTATGGTGGAAAATAAGTATTTGGTCAATAACAAAAGTTTCTCAATACTTTGTTATATACCCTTTGTTGGCAATGACACAGGTCAAACGTTTTCTGTAAGTCTTCACAAGGTTTTCACACACTGTTGCTGGTATTTTGGCCCATTCCTCCATGCAGATCTCCTCTAGAGCAGTGATGTTTTGGGGCTGTCGCTGGGTAACACAGACTTTCAACTCCCTCCAAAGATTTTCTATGGGGTTGAGATCTGGAGACTGGCTAGGCCCCTCCAGGACCTTGAAATGCTTCTTACGAAGCCACTCCTTCGTTGCCCGGGCGGTGTGTTTGGGATCATTGTCATGCTGAAAGACCCAGCCACATTTCATCTTCAATGCCCTTGCTGATGGAAGGAGGTTTTCACTCAAAATCTCACGATACATGGCCCCATTCATTCTTTCCTTTACACGGATCAGTCGTCATGGTCCCTTTGCAGAAAAACAGCCCCAAAGCATGATGTTTCCACCCCCATGCAACTCAGCATTCTTTGTCCTCCAAACACGACGAGTTGAGTTTTTACCAAAAGGTTCTATTTTGGTTTCATCTGACCATATGACATTCTCCCAATCCTCTTCTGGATCATCCAAATGCACTCTAGCAAACTTCAGACGGGCCTGGACATGTACTGGCTTAAGCAGGGGGACACGTCTGGCACTGCAGGATTTGAGTCCCTGGCGGCGTAGTGTGTTACTGATGGTAGGCTTTGTTACTTTGGTCCCAGCATTCACTAGGTCCCCCCGTGTGGTTCTGGGATTTTTGCTCACCGTTCTTGTGATCATTTTGACCCCACTGGGTGAGATATTGCGTGGAGCCCCAGATCGAGGGAGATTATCAGTTGTCTTGTATGTCTTCCATTTCCTAATAATTGCTCCCACAGTTGATTTCTTCAAACCAAGCTGCTTACCTATTGCAGATTCAGTCTTCCCAGCCTGGTGCAGGTCTACAATTTTGTTTCTGGTGTTCTTTGACAGCTCTTTGGTCTTGGCCATAGTGGTGTTTGGAGTGTGAATGTTTGAGGTTGTGGACAGGTGTCTTTTATACTGATAACAAGTTCAAACAGGTGCCATTAATACAGGTAACGAGTGGAGGACAGAGGAGCCTCTTAAAGAAGAAGTTACAGGTCTGTGAGAGCCAGAAATCTTACTTGTTTGTAGGTGACCAAATACTTATTTTCCACCATAATTTGCAAATAAATTCATTAAAAATCCTACAATGTGATTTTCTGGAAAAAAAAATCTCAATTTGTCTGTCATAGTTGACGTGTACCTATGATGAAAATTACAGGCCTCTCTCATCTTTTTAAGTGGGAGAACTTGTACAATTGGTGGCTGACTAAATACTTTTTTTCCCCCACTGTAAGTGTATGCACATGGCATTCCGGCAACTTTTTAAAAAATGACTTAGTTGTGCCTGTTGTTCACACGCAAATCTGCCCTCTCATTGGCTAGAATGGTCCCACCTGATCTCGCCTGCCTTCAATCATTGAGGACATGTATTTCCATTGTTAGAGCGGTCACTCGACTATCAATACAATAGATGATCTTTGGTTTTACTTACTACCATTATGTGGTTGTCTTGTATAGCTACCTTAAGTTGAATGCCCTGACTGGAAGTCGCTCTGGATAAGAACGTCTGCTAAATGACCAAAAATGTCAAATGAAGACATGTAGAAATTAAGTAAGACCCTCACCTACGGTTGCTGCACCACATCCCTTTAATAAAGCTACTTATATTACAGTGTGTTGGTTCGAAACCCTATTAACGTAATGTGGTGGATCGAAACCCTATTAAATGTTCCCTGACAGCACTGTGACAACAAATTACACTAATCAATATAGGTGTGTGTCAGGCTGGAGTTCCCTGACAGCACTATCACACCACATTACACCAATCAATATAGGTACTGTATGTCCCAAATGGCATCCGATTGCCTTTATAGTGCACTACTTTTGACCAGATACCAGGCGAATAATAGTGCACTATAAAGGCATAGGGTTCCATTTGGGACACAACCGATTTCTTCCATTTAGAAGCACTATTAGTTGAACCCATAGTGTTATAGAGCTGGGACAAAACCATGTTCTTGGTGAAGGGAGGCTCTTGTTGTTAACCCTGTTATAGTGTTATAGAGCTGGGACAAAACCATGTTCTTGGTGAAGGGAGGCTCTTGTTGTTAACCCTGTTATAGTGTTATAGAGTTGGGACAAAGCCATGTCCTTGGTGAAGGGAGGCTCTCTTGTTGTTAACCCTGTTATAGTGTTATAGAGTTGGGACAAAACCATGTTCTTGGTGAAGGGAGGCTCTCTTGTTGTTAACCCTGTTATAGTGTTATAGAGCTGGGACAAAACCATGTTATTGGTGAAGGGAGGCTCTCTTGTTGTTAACCCTGTTATAGTTTTATAGAGTTGGGACAAAACCATGTTCTTGGTGAAGGGAGGCTCTCTTGTTGTTAACCCTGTTATAGTGTTATAGAGTTGGGACAAAACCATGTTCTTGGTGAAGGGAGGCTCTCTTGTTGTTAACCCTGTTATAGTGTTATAGAGTTGGGACAAAACCATGTTCTTGGTGAAGGGAGGCTCTCTTGTTGTTAACCCTGTTATAGTGTTATAGAGTTGGGACAAAACCATGTTCTTGGTGAAGGGAGGCTCTTGTTGTTGAAAACCTATTATTATCTTCTATTAATACCTTCTGTTCTCGGGTCTCCTTCCACTATCCACCTCTCCACCTCTGAGATGATTGGACAATTATTAGCTAACGTGCTGGTCAAAGTGCATCAATGAAAGCCAATCATCTATGAGGAAAACTAATAACTCCATTCCATGTTCTGCTCCTCAACAACTTTTAACCTCTGACCTATGATCACTGGCGTACCGCACTTTCTCTGGACCCCCGCAAGGTCGGAGTCCCCCCCTAAAATCGAATGTGTCAGCCAGACAGCCACTCACAAAGTAGGCCTATAGACTACCGATCGCTGTCCATACTGCTGAAATTGCGACATGTCTATGCGGCTGCATGCATATCGAATTGATTATAGGCTTTCTGTGGTGCCAGGGTTTGTATAGCTTTGCTTTAGATAATGGATAAATGTTTATTGGTAGAACTATTTGGTCTTCAGTTTCTCATTTTAAGCCTAACATTTCACGAAGCTATACACAGTGTCGCAATGCTGCCATATTTAGACTGCTGGCTGGTTGCAATAATGTAATTACTTGTTCGGTAATTAAAGTTGGAAATTCAAACATTGCAGATTGTATCTGAACATGCATGACAGAGCCATCCTCACAATCTCTCCCAGCTTGAATAGAAAGTTGTTATTCTTACAACCAGTCTATTAATGCCAAATAATACAGTCAGTCCACCATCAAAACGCTAGCTTACTAGGGATTGTTTCATAATGCAGTGTACTATCAATAGCTATATACCATATTTAGCTGCTATTTATAAAAATGACATAAAAATGACATAAAATAGCCTAACAATGACTACGTTTAGATGCACACAAAAAAATCGATATTAAACTGATTTTTGCAGTAGGCAGATTATGCAATAGTCATATAGACATTTTACTCTGCATATCTTAAATCAGCATAAGGTCAACATTGAAGTAAGCATACGCCAATTAAGACACCTGGTTTTCTGAGCAAATCTTTAAATTATTAGGACATGTAAACACCTTTATCGGCGTTCCAGCGGTGTGTTTGATCTGTGCATGTGCCAGCACCAGCTGAGCGAGCCTTCCTCTTTAGAGCGAGTGAAGTATGTTCGGAACAACTGAATGTATGCATCTTAGAAGTAGTTTTCACATACACACTTCATATGTCCGAACTCAGAATCAAATGTGCTTATCAAAATAACATGTTCGCTGTGGTAGAACGTTTATTTTGATTCCCAATTTTCTGCATTTATCAGAGTGCAATCAGGTGGCCTGATTTCAGATGTGTCCATGTAAACATGATCATTAGGGAAATCGTTATTTTGGCAAAGCATGTAAACGTTTTTAACGAACTATTATATTAATCGCCTTGTTGTGTGCATGTAACCGCACTCAGCATAAAAACTGTTCCACCTTTGACACATCTGTGTAATTACTCTATTCACAACTAGGTCGAGGGCCGATGACTGCCGCTATAGAGACAGCCACACAACCACAAGGGTTATTGACAAGCTGTTATAGAGACAGTCACACAACCAAAGGTTATTGACAAGCTGCTATAGAGACAGCCACACAGCCACAAGGGTTATTGACAAGCTGCTATAGAGACACCCACACAACCATAAGGGTTATTGACAAGCTGCTATAGAGACACCCACAAGGGTTATTGACAAGCTGCTATAGAGACACCCTCACAACCACAAGGGCTAATGACAAGCTGCTGTAGAGACAGCCACACAACCACAAGGGTTATTGCCAAGCTGCTATAGAGACACCCACACAACCAGAAGGGTTATTGACAAGCTGCTATAGAGACACCCACAAGGGTTATTGACAAGCTGCTATAGAGACACCCTCACAACCACAAGGGCTAATGACAAGCTGCTGTAGAGACAGCCACACAACCACAATGGTTATTGACAAGCTGCTATAGAGACACCCACACAACCACAAGGGTTATTGACAAGCTGCTATAGAGACACCCTCACAACCACAAGGGTTATTGACAATATGCTATAGAGACAGCCACACAACCACAAGGGTTATTGACAAGTTGCTATAGAGACACCCACACAACCACAAGGTTTATTGGACAAGCTGCTATAGAAACACCCACACAACCACAAGGGTTATTGACAAGCTGCTATAGAGACAGCCACACAACAACAAGGGTTATTGACAAGCTGCTATAGAAACACCCACACAAGGGTTATTGACATGCTGCTATAGAGACACCCACACAACCACAAGGGTTATTGACAAGCTGCTATAGAGACAGCCACAAGGGTTATTGACAAGCTGCTATAGGGACACCCACACAACCACAAGGGTTGTTGACAAGCTGATGATGAGTTATAGAAAAAAGAAACGGTTTATTAAAGACTAGTTGGTATAGTACTAACATATTATGTAATGGAACAAAGACTGTCCTGATGTGACGGACTATATTCAGAAAGTGTCTCAGTTTTGCCTTTTAGATCATAATAAATAAGATTACCTGATTTTAAAAGGCCAAACTGATCCTAGATCCGCACTCCTACTCTGAGACCCTTTATGAATACAGGCCCATCTAGCATCAGTATGGACTTTAAGATCATCATGAATAAGACTGCATGGACATATCCTAGATCAGCATTATACTCAAATGCTTTGTGGATAGGGGCCCAGGTCTCTGATAAGTTTACTCGTCAATGATCTCCCTCAGTTACACACATCTCCAGGATGAGATTGCTCTCACAGAGGTGAGAATGTCTTTAAAAGAGAACATCCAGATATGGTATTCATCATGAGTGAAAATGTCTTTAAAATATAACATCCATATGGTATTCATCATGAGTGATAATGTCTTTAAAAGAGAACATCCAGATATGGTATTAATCATGACATGAGTGGTCTGAGAAAGCTGGAACAGCTGCACTCAATGAAATTGTCAATGTTCAATTAGTTTCTGTAAGAACATTACAACAAAGATGATTTCAGTGAGTGGAGGTTATTTCACAGTTCACAAGCCTTTTAAACCCTGCACCAGAAATACCTCTGATTATAGACTTTTGAGTCAAGCAATTTTTTTATTGGATGGACTGAGGAAGCTCTCACAGTGGGGTGGTAATGCTTGCATCCCAAATAGCACCCTACTCCCTGGTCAAAAGTAATGCACTATATAGGGAATATGGTGCCATTTGGGACTGTTTTAAAAAATAACATTTTACATCCATCATGAATGTTCTGAGAAAGCTCTCACAGAGGAGTGATAATGTTGGTGTCCCAAATGACACCCTATTCTCTAAATAGTGCACTACTTTTGACCAGAGACCTAGGTAGTGCACTGGGGACTAAGGTTTCATTTGGGACACAGACAATGTCTGTTTTAAAAAAAGAACATTTTGGACAGCATCCATCATGAGGGTCTTGAGACATACTGCTCTGAGAGAGGAGTGATAACATCTCTCAAAGAGAACATCCATATTTGGTATTCATCTAGACAGATATTCAGCACTTAGTCGTCCCACGTCTCCCCTATAAATGAACTCACAGAACATTCACAGATGTTATTACAGATAATCAATAACAAACATATACTGCCGTTGTTAGCTTTTGTTCAAGGGAGAGTGCTTAGAGACTGCTCTCACAGCAAGGTGGTAATGTATGCGTTTCAAAAGCTGAATGTTATTACACCCGGCTGCGTTGGAAACAACAGCCCCAGCTAGCGACACCTCAGAGTTTTTCTCCACGCGGCTGACACGCAGTCCATACTTAAGGAATAAGGCATGAGGGGGTGTAGTATATGGCCAATATACCGCGGCTAAGGGCTGTTCTTAGGCACGACGCAACGTAATCTAAAATGTGAAGATGATTTCAGTGAGTGGAGGTTCTTTCAAAGTTCATAAGCCTAAATAATATTTTTTCTTTAATGAGTCGGACGAGAGGGATTTGCACCAGACACCCGACAGGGCCCTCATCCCTGTCATTCACAGTAGAAAGAAAATGAGATATCGCGGAGCTTGGTAAGGAGCCGGCGACGAGTGGCTAATCTGCCTTTACCATAGATACTATTGGCCAACGTACAATCGCTTGATAATAAAGTGGACGAACTACAACATTTACATATTAGTCATTTAGCAGATGCTCTTATTCGGAGCGACTTACAATTAGTGAGTGCATACATTTCCATACTGGCCCACCGTGGGAAACGAACCCACAACCCTGGCGTTGCAAGCGCCATGCTCTACCAACTGAGTTGTTCTATCCTGCCAACGGGACATTAAAAACTGTAATATCTTATGTTTCACAGAGTTGAGGCTGAACGATGACATGAATAACATATACAGTGAGGGAAAAAAGTATTTGATCCCCTGCTGATTTTGTACGTTTGCCCACTGACAAAGAAATGATCAGTCTATCATTTTAATGGTAGGTTTATTTGAACAGTGAGAGACAGAATAACAACAAAAAAATCCAGAAAAACGCATGTCAAAAATATTATAAATTGATTTGCATTTTAATGAGGGAAATAAGTATTTGACCCCCTCTCAATCAGAAAGATTTCTGGCTCCCAGGTGTCTTTTATACAGGTAACGAGCTGAGATTAGGAGCACACTCTTAAAGGGAGTGCTCCTAATCTCAGCTTGTTACCTGTATAAAAGACCCCTGTCCACAGAAGCAATCAATCAGATTCCAAACTTTCCACCATGGCCAAGACCAAAGAGCTCTCCAAGGATGTCAGGGACAAGATTGTAGACCTACACAAGGCTGGAATGGGCTACAAGACCATCGCCAAGCAGCTTGGTGAGAAGGTGACAACAGTTGGTGCGATTATTCGCAAATGGAAGAAACACAAAAGAACTGTCAATCTCCCTCGCCCAGGGGCTCCATGCAAAATCTCACCTCGTGGAGTTGCAATGATCATGAGAACGGTGAGGAATCAGCCCAGAACTACACAGGAGGATCTTGTCAATGATCTCAAGGCAGCTGGGACCATAGTCACCAAAAAAACAATTGGTGACACACTACGCTGTGAAGGACTGAAATCCTGCAGCGCCCACAAGGTCCCCCTGCTCAAGAAAGCACATATACATGCCCGTCTGAAGTTTGCCAATGAACATCTGAATGATTCAGAGGAGAACTGGGTGAAAGTGTTGTCGTCAGATGAGATCAAAATGGAGCTCTTTGGCATCAACTCAACTCGCTGTGTTTGGAGGAGGAGGAATGCTGCCTATGACCCCAAGAACACCATCCCCACGTCAAACATGGAGGTGGAAACATTATGCTTTGGGGGTGTTTTTCTGCTAAGGGGACAGGACAACTTCACCGCATCAAAGGGACAATGGATGGGGCCATGTACCATCACATTTAGGGTGAGAACCTCCTTCCCTCAGTCAGGGCATTGAAAATGGGTCGTGGAAAGATATTCCAGCATGACAATGACCCAAAACACACGGCCAAGGCTACAGAGGAGTGGCTCAAGAAGAAGCACATTAAGGTCCTGGAGTGACCTAGCCAGTCTCCAGACCTTAATCCCATAGAAAATCTGTGGAGGGAGCTGAAGGTTCGAGTTGCCAAACGTCAGCCTCGAAACCTTAATGACTTGGAGAAGATCTGCAAAGATCTGTTTTAAAAAAAGAACATTTTGGACAGCATCCATCATGAGGGTCTTGAGACATACTGCTCTGAGAGAGGAGTGATAACATCTCTCAAAGAGAACATCCATATTTGGTATTCATCTAGACAGATATTCAGCACTTAGTCGTCCCACGTCTCCCCTATAAATGAACTCACAGAACATTCACAGATGTTATTACAGATAATCAATAACAAACATATACTGCCGTTGTTAGCTTTTGTTCAAGGGAGAGTGCTTAGAGACTGCTCTCACAGCAAGGTGGTAATGTATGCGTTTCAAAAGCTGAATGTTATTACACCCGGCTGCGTTGGAAACAACAGCCCCAGCTAGCGACACCTCAGAGTTTTTCTCCACGCGGCTGACACGCAGTCCATACTTAAGGAATAAGGCATGAGGGGGTGTAGTATATGGCCAATATACCGCGGCTAAGGGCTGTTCTTAGGCACGACGCAACGTAATCTAAAATGTGAAGATGATTTCAGTGAGTGGAGGTTCTTTCAAAGTTCATAAGCCTAAATAATATTTTTTCTTTAATGAGTCGGACGAGAGGGATTTGCACCAGACACCCGACAGGGCCCTCATCCCTGTCATTCACAGTAGAAAGAAAATGAGATATCGCGGAGCTTGGTAAGGAGCCGGCGACGAGTGGCTAATCTGCCTTTACCATAGATACTATTGGCCAACGTACAATCGCTTGATAATAAAGTGGACGAACTACAACATTTACATATTAGTCATTTAGCAGATGCTCTTATTCGGAGCGACTTACAATTAGTGAGTGCATACATTTCCATACTGGCCCACCGTGGGAAACGAACCCACAACCCTGGCGTTGCAAGCGCCATGCTCTACCAACTGAGTTGTTCTATCCTGCCAACGGGACATTAAAAACTGTAATATCTTATGTTTCACAGAGTTGAGGCTGAACGATGACATGAATAACATATACAGTGAGGGAAAAAAGTATTTGATCCCCTGCTGATTTTGTACGTTTGCCCACTGACAAAGAAATGATCAGTCTATCATTTTAATGGTAGGTTTATTTGAACAGTGAGAGACAGAATAACAACAAAAAAATCCAGAAAAACGCATGTCAAAAATATTATAAATTGATTTGCATTTTAATGAGGGAAATAAGTATTTGACCCCCTCTCAATCAGAAAGATTTCTGGCTCCCAGGTGTCTTTTATACAGGTAACGAGCTGAGATTAGGAGCACACTCTTAAAGGGAGTGCTCCTAATCTCAGCTTGTTACCTGTATAAAAGACCCCTGTCCACAGAAGCAATCAATCAGATTCCAAACTTTCCACCATGGCCAAGACCAAAGAGCTCTCCAAGGATGTCAGGGACAAGATTGTAGACCTACACAAGGCTGGAATGGGCTACAAGACCATCGCCAAGCAGCTTGGTGAGAAGGTGACAACAGTTGGTGCGATTATTCGCAAATGGAAGAAACACAAAAGAACTGTCAATCTCCCTCGCCCAGGGGCTCCATGCAAAATCTCACCTCGTGGAGTTGCAATGATCATGAGAACGGTGAGGAATCAGCCCAGAACTACACAGGAGGATCTTGTCAATGATCTCAAGGCAGCTGGGACCATAGTCACCAAAAAAACAATTGGTGACACACTACGCTGTGAAGGACTGAAATCCTGCAGCGCCCACAAGGTCCCCCTGCTCAAGAAAGCACATATACATGCCCGTCTGAAGTTTGCCAATGAACATCTGAATGATTCAGAGGAGAACTGGGTGAAAGTGTTGTCGTCAGATGAGATCAAAATGGAGCTCTTTGGCATCAACTCAACTCGCTGTGTTTGGAGGAGGAGGAATGCTGCCTATGACCCCAAGAACACCATCCCCACCGTCAAACATGGAGGTGGAAACATTATGCTTTGGGGGTGTTTTTCTGCTAAGGGGACAGGACAACTTCACCGCATCAAAGGGACAATGGATGGGGCCATGTACCATCACATTTAGGGTGAGAACCTCCTTCCCTCAGTCAGGGCATTGAAAATGGGTCGTGGAAAGATATTCCAGCATGACAATGACCCAAAACACACGGCCAAGGCTACAGAGGAGTGGCTCAAGAAGAAGCACATTAAGGTCCTGGAGTGACCTAGCCAGTCTCCAGACCTTAATCCCATAGAAAATCTGTGGAGGGAGCTGAAGGTTCGAGTTGCCAAACGTCAGCCTCGAAACCTTAATGACTTGGAGAAGATCTGCAAAGAGGAGTGGGACATAATCCCTCCTGAGATGTATGCAAACCTGGTGGCCAACTACAAGAAACGTCTGACCTCTGTGATTGCCAACAAGGGTTTTGCCACCAAGTACTAAGTCATGTTTTGCAGAGGGGTCAAATACTTATTTCCCTCATTAAAATGCAAATCAATTTATAACATTTTTGACATGCGTTTTTCTGGATTTTTTTGATGTTATTCTGTCTCTCACTGTTCAAATAAACCTACCATTAAAATTATAGACTGATCATGTCTTTGTCAGTGGGCAAACGTACAAAATCAGCAGGGGATCAAATACTTTTTTCCCTCACTGTAGCTGACGGGCTATACACTGTATCGGCAGGATAGAACAGCAGCCTCTGGTAAGACAAGGGGTGGCGGTCTATGCAAATGTGTAAACAACAGCTGGTGCACGATATCTAAAGAAGTCTCAAGGTTTTGCTCGCCTGAGGTAGAGTATCTCATGATAAGCTGTAGACCACACTATCTACCAAGAGAGTTTTCATCTATATTATTCGTAGCTGTCTATTTACCACCACAAACCGATGCTGGCACTTAGACCGTACTCAATGAGCTGTATAAGGCCATAAGCAAACAGGAAAACGATCATCCAGAGGCGGCGCTCCTAGTGGCCGGGGACTTTAATGCGGGGAAACTTAAATCCGTTTGACCTCATTTCTACCAGCATGTTAAATGTGCAACCAGAGGGGAAAAAACTCTAGACCACCTTTACTCCACACACACAAATCTCTCACTCGCCCTCCATTTGGCAAATCTGACCATAATTCTATCCTCCTGATTCCTGCATACAAGCAAAAACTAAAGCAGGAAGCACCAATGACTCGGTCAATAAAAAAGTGGTCAGATGAAGCAGATGCTAAGCTATAGGACTGTTTTGCTAGCACAGACTGGAATATGTTCCGGGATTCTTCAGATAGCATTGAGGAGTACACCACATCAGTCACTGGCTTCATCAATAAGTGCATCGATGACGTCATCCCCACAGTGACTGTACATACACACCCCAACCAGAAGTCATGGATTACAGGCAACATCCGCACTGAGCTAAAGGGTAGAGCTGCTGTTTTCAAGGAGCGGGACTCTAACCCGGAAGCTTATAAGAAATCCCGCTATGCCCTCAGACGAACCATCAAACAGGCAAAGCGTCAATACAGGACTAAGATCGAATCGTACTACACCAGCTCCGATGCTCGTCGGATGTGGCAGAGTTTGGAAACTATTACAGACTACAAAGGGAAGCACAGCCGCGAGCTGCCCAGTGACACGAGCCTACCAGACAAGCTAAATTACTTCTATGCTCGCTTCGAGGGAAGTAACACTGAAACATGCATGAGAGCATCAGCTGTTCCGGACGACTGTGTAATCACGCTCTCCGTAGCCGATTTGAGTAAGACCTTTAAACAGGTCAACATTCACAAGGCCGTAGGGCCAGACGGATTACCAGGACATGTACTCCAAGCAAGCGCTGACCAACTGGCAAGTGTCTTCACTGACTTTTTCAACCTCTCCCTGTCTGAGTCTGTATTACCAACATGTTTCAAGCAGACCATCATAGTCCTTGTGCCCAACAACACTAAGGTAACCTGCCTAAATGATTACCGACACGTAGCACTCACGTCTATAGCCATGAAGTGCTTTGAAAGGCTGGTCATGGCTCACAACACCATTATCCCAGAAACCCTAGACCCACTCCAATTTGCATACCGCCCCAACAGATCCACAGATGATCCAATCTCTATTGCGCTCCACACTGCCCTTTCACACCTGGACAAAAGGAACACCTATGTGAGAATGCTATTCATTGACTACAGCTCAGTGTTCAACACCATAGTGCCCTCAAAGCTCATCACTAAGCTAAGGACCCTGGGACTAAACACCTCCCTCTGCAACTGGATCCTGGACTTCCTGACGGGCCGCCCCCAGGTGGTAAGGATAGGTAACAACACATACGCCACGCTGATTCTCAACACGGGGGCCCCTCAGGGGTGTGTGCTCAATCATTAAGTTTGCCGATGACACAACAGTGGTAGGCCTGATCACCGACAACGACAAGAGAGCCTATAGGGAGGAGGTTAGAGACCTGGCCGTGTGGTGCCAGGACAACAACCTCTCCCTCAACGTGATCAAGACAAAGGAGATTATTGTGGACTACAGGAAAAAGAAGAGGACTGAGAACGCCCCCATTCTCATCGACAGGGCTGTAGTGGAGCAGGTTGAGAGCTTCAAGTTCCTTGGTGTCCACATCACCAACAAACTAACATGGTCCAAGCACACCAAGACAGTCGTGAAGAGGGCACGACAAAACCTATTCCCCCTAAGGAGACTGAAAAGATTTGGCATGGGTCCTCAGATCCTCAAAAGGTTCTACAACTGCACCATCGAGAGCATCCTGACTGGTTGCATAACTGTCTGGTATGGCAACTGCTCTGCCTCAGACCGCAAGGCACTACAGAGGGTAGTGCGTAAGGCCCAGTACATCACTGGGGCCAAGCTTCCTGCCATCCAGGACCTTTATACTAGGTGGTGTCAGAGGAAGGCCCTCAAAATTGTCAAAGACTCCAGCCACCCTAGGACCAAAAGGCTCCTGAGCGCCAAGTCTAGGACCAAAAGGCTCCTGAACAGCTTCTACCCCCAAGCCATAAGACTGCTGAACAGTTAATCAAAATGGCTACCCGGACTATTTACATTATTTACACTGACCCCCCTTATTCTTTCTTTTTGTATCTGAATTTTTTGCACTGACTCTCTGGCACTGGACTCTACCCACACACTCACACATACTACACTGACTCTCTGGCACTGGACTCTACCCACACACTCACACATACTACACTGACTCTCAGGCACTGGACTCTACCCACACACTCAAACATACTACACTGACTCTCAGGCACTGGACTCTACCCACACACTCACACATACTACCCGAGTGGCGCAGTGGTCTAAGGCACTGCATTGCAGTGCTAGCTGTGCCACTAGAGATCCTGGTTCGATTCCAGGCTCTGTCGTAGCCGGCCGCGACCGGGAGACCCATGGGGCGGCGCACAATTGGCCCAGGGAAGGGGAGGGAATGGCCGGCAGGGATGTAGCTCAGTTGGTAGAGCATGGCGCTTGCAACGCCAGGGTTGTGGGTTCGATTCCCATGAGGGGCCAGTATGAAAAAAAAAATACAATAATGTACGCACTCACTAACGGTAAGTCGCTCTGGATAAGAGCGTCTACTAAATGACTAAAATGTAAAAATGTACTGCACTGGACTCTACTCACACTGACTCTCAGTCACTGGACTCTACCCACACATTGTAATACCACAAACTGTAATACCACACACACTGAAATACATCACAATCTAGTACCACACACTGTAATTCCACAAACACTGTAGTACAACTCACTGTAGTACCACACACTGTAATAACACACTTTTTTAGTTCCAGTAACTGCAGTGCCACACACTGTAGTACCACACACTGTAGTACCACTCACTGTAGTGCCACACACTGTAGTGTCACACACACACTGTAATACAACACACTGTAGTACAACACAATGTAGTACCACACACACTGAAGTACCACACTGTAGTACCACAAACTGAAGTACCACACACACTGTAATACCACACACTGCAGTACCACACACTGCAGTACCACACACACACAATGTAATGCCACACACTGTAATACCACACACTGTAGTACCATACACACTCTAGTACCACACACACTGCAATACAATACACTTTAGTACAACACCCACTGCAATACAGCACACTGTAGTACAACACAAACTGTAGTACAACACACACTGTTGTACCACACACACACACACACACTGTAGTAACACACACTGCAGTACCACACACTGTAATACCACACACTGTAATACCACACACTGTAGTACCACACACACTGCAGTACCACACACACTGCAGTACCACACAATGTAGTACCACACACACTGTAGTACCACACACACACACACTGTAGTACCACACACTGTAGTACCAAACACTACAGTACCACACACTGCAGTACCACACACTGTAATACCACACACTGTAATACCACACACTGTAGTACCACACACACTGCAGTACCACACACTGTAGTACCACACACACTGTAGTACCACACACACACACACACACACACACACACACACACACACACACACACACACACACACACACTGTAGTACCACACACTATAGTACCAAACACTGCAGTACCACACACTGCAGTGCCACACACTGCAGAACCACACACTGTAGTGCCACACACTGTAGTGCCACACACTGTAGTGCCACACACTGCAGTACCACACACACACTGCAGTACCACACACACACTGCAGTACCACACACTGTAGTGCCAAACACTGCAGTACCACACACTCTAGTGCCACACACTGCAGTACCACACACTGCAGTACCAAACACTGCAGTACCACACACTGTAGTACCACACACTGTAGTACCACACACTTTAATACCACACACTGTAATACCACACACACACTTCATAACTCTGATGAGGTGAATCATTGAGAAGTGGGGCCAATCACTTCACTGTCTAAGTTTAAGAGACAGAACCAGTGTTAAACAGAGGACAGCCAGCTATCAAACAGACCCAGTGTTAGCCAGCAAGGCTAGCCAGCTATCAAACAGACCCAGTGTTAGCCAGCAAGGCTAGCCAGCTATCAAACAGACCCAGTGTTAGCCAGCAAGGCTAGCCAGCTATCAAACAGACCCAGTGTTAGCCAGCAAGGCTAGCCAGCTATCAAACAGACCCAGTGTTAGCGAGCAAGGCTAACCAGCTATCAAACAGACCCAGTGTTAACCAGGAAGACTAGCCAGCTATCAAACATACCCAGTGTTAGCCAGCAAGTCTAGCCAGCTATCAAACAGACCCAGTGTTAACCAGCAAGGCTAGCCAGCTATCAAACAGACCCAGTGTTAACCAGCAAGGCTAGCCAGCTATCAAACAGACCCAGTGTTAGCCAGCAGAGCTAGCCAGCTATCAAACAGACCCAGTGTTACCCAGCAGAGCTGGCCAGTTATCAAACAGACCCAGTGTTAGCCAGCAGAGCTAGCCAGCTATCAAACAGACCCAGTGTTAACCAGCAAGGCTAGCCAGCAAGGCTAGCCAGCTATCAAACAGACCCAGTGTTAGCCAGCAGAGCTAGCCAGCTATCAAACAGACCCAGTGTTACCCAGCAGAGCTACCCAGTTATCAAACAGACCCAGTGTTAGCCTGCCATCCTCTGACATCCACCCACACAAAAACATAAACAAAACTAATAACAACAAGATAACTAGTGTAAGACATGCTGTGTCCATAATAAGTATATAGGTTATATATTGTGAGCTTTTGTGAAAGAGCACAGTTAGAAAGATATGGCATATAGAAGCATACCAGATGGACATCATGAAAATGATCGGAGGAAGTTCAGGAGTAAAAACAAACAAAATATAATTATTGACTGTGTCCATAATCAAATCAAATCAAATCAAATCAAATTTTATTGGTCACATGCGCCGAATACAACAGGTGCAGACATTACAGTGAAATGCTTACTTACAGCCCTTAACCAACAGTGCATTTATTTTAAACAAAAAAGTAAGAATAAAACAACAACAAAAAAGTGTTGAGAAAAAAAGAGCAGAAGTAAAAAATAAAGTGACAGTAGGGAGGCTATATATACAATAGAATAAAGTGACAGTAGGGAGGCTATATATACAGGGGGGTACCGTTGCATAGTCAATGTGCGGGGGCACCGGCTAGTTGAGGTAATATGTACATGTGGGTAGAGTTAAAGTGTCTATGCATAAATACTTAACAGAGTAGCAGCAGCGTAAAAGGGATGGGGTGGGGGGCAGTGCAAATAGTCCGGGTAGCCATGATTAGCTGTTCAGGAGTCTTATGGCTTGGGGGTAGAAGCTGTTGAGAAGTCTTTTGGACCTAGACTTGGCACTCCGGTACCGCTTGCCGTGCGGTAGCAGAGAGAACAGTCTATGACTAGGGTGACTGGAGTCTTTGACAATTTTGAGGGCCTTCCTCTGACACCGCCTGGTATAGAGGTCCTGGATGGCAGGGAGCTTTGCCCCAGTGATGTACTGGGCCGTACGCACTACCCTCTGTAGTGCCTTGCGGTCAGAGGCCAAGCAGTTGCCATACCAGGCGGTGATGCAACCAGTCAGGATGCTCTCGATGGTGCAGCTGTAGAATTTTTGAGGATCTGAGGACCCATGCCAAATCTTTTTAGTCTCCTGAGGGGGAATAGGCTTTGTCGTGCCCTCTTCACGACTGTCTTGGTGTGTTTGGACCATGATAGTTCGTTGGTGATGTGGACACCAAGGAACTTGAAGCTCTCAACCTGTCCATAAAATGTATATAGTATGTAAAAGGATGATGTAGAGGCCTAAGCATTGTTGTTCACTAGTTTACTCCAATTAGGGAGGGGATGGTGGGGTTGGAAAGTAATAAAGGGAAATATGTTTTTAAAGGATATGTATGTATATATATTTTGCAGACGCTCTTATAGTTAGTGAGTGCATACATTATATATTTTTTCTTCATACAGGCCCCCCGTGGAAATCAAACCCACAACCCTGGCGTTGCAAACACCACGCTCTACCAACTGAGTTACATCCCTGCCGGCCATTCCCTCCCCTACCCTGGACCAATTGTGCGCCTGGATTCAAACCAGGATCTCTAGTGGCACAGCGATGCAGTGTCTTAGACCACTGCGCCACTCAGGAGCACATATATATATTTTTCTCGCATATATATATGTGTATGTATGTGTATATATGTGTATGTATGTGTATATATATGTATATATATATGCGAGAAAAAAAATAACATATGAGGGATTGGAAGTGATGCAGACAGAAGTTACAATCTATCTGCAATATTAAAGCTGATCTACCCCCTAAAAAAAAAATATTTCAGCATTTTCTGTGAAAAACTGTTCATCACTGGAACCAACTTCCAGAAGGCCTCACATTTACATTTTACATTTACGTCATTTAGCAGACACTCTTATCCAGAACGACTTACAAATTGGTGCATTCATTCATTTTTTTTTTTTTTTTTTTTTTTTTTTTGGGGTTGGGGTAAGGGGGGGGTAGAAGGATTACTTTATCCTATCCCAGGTACAGTGGGGAAAATAAGTATTTAGTCAGCCACCAATTGTGCAAGTTCTCCCACTTAAAAAGATGAGAGAGGCCTGTAATTTTCATCATAGGTACACGTCAACTATGACAGACAAAATTAGAAAAGAAAATCCAGAAAATCATATTGTAGGATTTTTAATGAATTTATTTGCAAATTATGGTGGAAAATAAGTATTTGGTCAATAACAAAAGTTTCTCAATACTTTGTTATATACCCTTTGTTGGCAATGACACAGGTCAAACGTTTTCTGTAAGTCTTCACAAGGTTTTCACACACTGTTGCTGGTATTTTGGCCCATTCCTCCATGCAGATCTCCTCTAGAGCAGTGATGTTTTGGGGCTGTCGCTGGGCAACACGGACTTTCAACTCCCCTCCAAAGATTTTCTATGGGGTTGAGATCTGGAGACTGGCTAGGCCACTCCAGGACCTTGAAATGCTTCTTACGAAGCCACTCCTTCGTTGCCCGGGCGGTGTGTTTGGGATCATTGTCATGCTGAAAGACCCAGCCAAGTTTCATCTTCAATGCCCTTGCTGATGGAAGGAGGTTTTCACTCAAAATCTCACGATACATGGCCCCATTCATTCTTTCCTTTACACGGATCAGTCGTCCTGGTCCCTTTGCAGAAAAACAGCCCCAAAGCATGATGTTTACACCCACATGCTTCACAGTAGGTATGGTGTTCTATGGATGCAACTCAGCATTTTTGTCCTCCAAACACGACGAGTTGAGTTTTTACCAAAAAGTTCTATTTTGGTTTCATCTGACCATATGACATTCTCACAATCCTCTTCTGGATCATCCAAATGCACTCTAGCAAACTTCAGACGGGCCTGGACATGTACTGGCTTAAGCAGGGGGACACGTCTGGCACTGCAGGATTTGAGTCCCTGGCGGCGTAGTGTGTTACTGATTGTAGGCTTTGTTACTTTGGTCCTAGCTCTCTGCAGGTCATTCACTAGGTCCCCCCGTGTGGTTCTGGGATTTTTGCTCACCGTTCTTGTGATCATTTTGACCCCACGGGGTGAGATCTTGCGTGGAGCCCCAGATCGAGGGAGATTATCAGTGGTCTTGTATGTCTTCCATTTCCTAATAATTCCTCCCACAGTTGATTTCTTCAAACCAAGCTGCTTACCTATTGCAGATTCAGTCTTCCCAGCCTGGTGCAGGTCTACAATTTTGTTTCTGGTGTCCTTTGACAGCTCTTTGGTCTTGGCCATAGTGGAGTTTGGAGTGTGACTGTTTGAGGTTGTGGACAGGTGTCTTTTATACTGATAACAAGTTCAAACAGGTGCCATTAATACAGGTAATGAGTGGAGGACAGAGGAGCCTCTTAAAGAAGAAGTTACAGGTCTATGAGAGCCAGAAATCTTGCTTGTTTGTAGGTGACCAAATACTTATTTTCCACCATAATTTGCAAATAAATTCATTAAAAATCCTACAATGTGATTTTCTGGATTTTTTTTCCTCAATTTGTCTGTCATATTTGACGTGTACCTATGATGAAAATTACAGGCCTCTGTCATCTTTTTAAGTGGGAGAACTTGCACAATTGGTGGCTGACTAAATACTTTTTTTCCCCACTGTATTCCTTAAAGAGGTGGGGTTTCAAATGTCTCCGGAAGGTGGTGAGTGACTCCGCTGTCCTGGCGTCGTGAGGGAGCTTGTTCCACCATTGGGGTGCCAGAGCAGCGAACAGTTTTGACTGGGGCTAGTGTTGGGGAGTTCACACAATAAGTTACAAAGTGGTTTAACCAACAGCAGGGTTGGAGCCACTGATCAACCTTTTGCTGTTATTTGGTACTTTTTAATTTATTGTATTTTCTTTTCCACAATTATTGTTTATTATTTTTAACTTCTAGCGTCTATTATTTTAATTCCCCTCTAGGGACTTTTTTTATGTGAAATGTTTGATGCTAAATGTTTTTTTATCTATCTGCCCAGGGACTACAGATGAAAATGAGCTAGCTGGCTAAATCTGGCACATTCACAGACATTTTAATTGATGGGCATTGTCCATATTAAATACATAACTCAATAAATGATTGAGAGAAAACCACAGACTGGGTGTGTCGTTGTGTCTGAGGATGACATAATGTTCCAGGAAGGTAAAGGTCACAGCAGTACTAACAGGAGAGGGTCAGTAACGTCACTATGTTGTTAGTGTACTGAGACTGCGTCATGGTGATGGGGAACACAGTAGTAGAGAGGAGGCCTATTGCCCTGTTGGACAACATACAGATACTGCATGACTCTCGGGTGTGTACCAATAATCTCTCCTTCCTCCTGAAGTGTGCATTTGTTCACTACTTCCCACACATTTAAAAGCATTGGATTGGTAGAGGGAATTGGGCTACAGAGAGTTTCCACCATATTTCTTATACCAGTCATGTCCTTTCAAATCAGTGAAGGGAAGTGCACACTTTGGGAGAAAATAGATACTATTTGGACCCAATTTCTGACAAGGTAGCAGCTTAAATGGGGTGCACATCGCCACCAAGTGGAGAATACATGAACTACATCCCAAACAGGGAGACTGGCCCTGACCTACAGACAACACCACAAAAAACTTTGTTTTCACAAATAAAGGGACACTTTATTGAACCCCCTAAAGTCTAAGGCCCCGGGGCTGGGTTTCTACTAAGCTAACATATGGAATTGTTTTACGATGGTCATATGATTTGGAATTTTAGGACCCCTGTAGGTACATTATATATACAGCATATGACTGACTGAAAGGTTTTCTTTGTGTTGTGTTGAATTGAATCCCAATCCATCAGGAGAGGCCAGACCTACCTGTATCCAGCTGTGTGTCCATGAAGAGTAATCAATCCATGATGCAGCCATTTCAATTCAGAGATAAACACATTCCTACAGAGATAATGTAAGACATTTAAAGTTATATTTCTCTCAATAATAAAAGTATGTCTGACATTCTCAGACAGAGACAGTATTTCATTATAATCAATATACGAGACCACAGGAGGTTGGTGGCACCTTAATTGGGGAGGATGTGCTCATGGTATAGGCTGGAGCAGAATCAGTGGAACGGTTCCATGTGTTTGATGTCATTCCATTCGCTCCGTTCTGGCCATTATGAGCCATCCTTCCCTCACCAGCCTCCTGTGTGAGTGACTGAACACTTTACTGTGTGTTATGTTGAAGCCCAACCGGAGAGACCAGGCTCACCTGTACCCAACAGGAGAGACCAGACTCACCTGTACCCATCAGGAGAGACCAGACTCACCTATACCCATCAGGAGAGACCAGACTCACCTGTACCCATCAGGAGAGACTAGACTCACCTGTACCCAACAGGAGAGACCAGCTGTCTGTCCATGAAGATTGAGCGCTCTATGATTCAGCCAATTACATTCAGAGATAGAGACTGTATGGTGTTTACAATAGATGTAAGGCTGAGTGCCTTTTCTACACAAGAGTAAGGAATGTTGTTTGGTAAAATTGACAGCTTTTTACTATTTTTCTTTGAACCCTCATAACTCTTTCTAATTGACGAGATAGCAAAAAAACTATACTAACAAACTCCCAGAGACAAACAGGAGAGATCAGAGTCAGAGATTCCCAGTGGTCAGTCTGCCAAGAGTCATCAACCAGACCTGGTCTCCATATTCACAGTGGGGTGTTTTACAGTAATTTACTAGTTTGAATAGAAAAATGGTTTTGAAGCGTTTCTCATCAGCATTTACCAAACAGGTTACACATTAAATCATTTCAAAGTTATAAAGTTGTTCTTTTTTTTTGCCTGTTTCAGTTGGTTGAAGAGAATGTCATCACTTTCACATCCAGACTTTCACATCCATCACATCCAGATTTCCCAGAAGGCTTTGAGAGTCAGAAGGAGGATGAGGACGATGTGGAGCAGGAGACCAGTGCCAGAGAGGGGACTCTGAAGATCACACTTCACGTCCCGAGGAACGTCAACCAGAAACAGCTTGCTGGCAGACTGGAGAAAAGTAAGTTAACTTAGGAATGTAAACGCGCAGAGAAGCGGGGTACAATGTAAACGCGCAGAGAAGCGGGGTACAATGTAAATGCACAGAGAAGCAGTGTACAATGTAAATGCACAGAGAAGCAGTGTACAATGTAAATGCACAGAGAAGCAGGGTACAATGTAAATGCACAGAGAAGCAGGGTACAATGTAAATGCACAGAGAAGCAGGGTACAATGTAAATGCGCAGAGAAGCAGGGTTAAATGTAAATGCGCAGAGAAGCAGGGTACAATGTAAATGCACAGAGAAGCAGGGTACAATGTAAACGCACAGAGAAGCAGGGTACAATGTAAACGCACAGATAAGCAGGGTACAATGTACATCACAGGTAGGGGGTGGCAGGACATCTACATCACAGAGGGTGGAGGTAAGGGGGACAGGACTCTACATCACAGAGGGTGGAGGTAGGGGGGACAGGACTCTACATCACATAGGGTGGAGGTAGGGGGGACAGGACTCTACATCACAGAGGGTGGAGGTAGGGGGGACAGGACTCTACATCACAGAGGGTGGAGGTAGGGGGGACAGGACTCTACATCACAGAGGGTGGATGTAGGGGGGACAGGACTCTACATCACAGAGGGTGGAGGTAGGGGGGACAGGACTCTACATCACAGAGGGTGGAGGTAGGGGGGACAGGACTCTACATCACAGATGGTGGAGGTAGCGGGGACAAGAATGAGCATGAAGTCAGAAAGACTGAGGAAACATCCAAGAATGGTCATGGCCAATACTTCTCCTGTAAACCCACTCCGAAAGTCCTGACACCTGTCATCAACATTATAGCACCAAACACTTACTGTCATGAACATATTTTTAACACAGTACAACATGATAGAACCAGTTAAATGTACAATTTGTAAATTATTATTAATGAATACGTGTTTGTTCTGGTCTTCCCCATCAGATGCCAGTGATGATGTCACACTCGACCCAAACTCAGCCAACAGAAAGCTCTCTCTGTCTGAGGGGAACAGGAAGGTGACATGGGGGAAAGAGGAGCAGCCGTATCCTGATCACCCAGAGAGATTTGAGGTTTGGCCACAGGTGCTGTGTAGAGAGGGTCTGACTGGGCGCTGTTACTGGGAGGTAGTGAGGAGTGGGGGAGGGGCTGATATAGGAGTGACATACTGTATAAATCAATCAACAGGAGAGGAGGCACTGTTTACTGTAGGCTTAGACACAATGAAATGTCCTGGGATCTGCTCTGCTCTAAGGACAGTTACACTGCCAGGCACAGTAACAAGGAAACATACCTGTTCCATCCCCCCACTCCAACAGAGTAGGACATACCTGTTCCATCCCCCCACTCCAACAGGGTAGGACATACCTGTTCCATCCCCCCACTCCAACAGAGTAGGACATACCTGTTCCATCCCCCCACTCCAACAGAGTAGGAGTGTATCTGGAATGGCCAGCCGGCACTCTGTCCTTCTACAGAGTCTCCTCTGACACACTGACCCACCTGTACACATTCACTGAGCCCCTCTACCCAGGGTTTTGGGTGCATGTCTCCTCAATGTCCCTGTGTAAGGTAGAACAGCCACCTGGAGGAACAGTTGAGTCTTCAGACACTTCGGTTCAAACACAGCTGCGCAGCATCTTTAACCATGTCTCACATAATCCACAGTGATTTAGAGCGTTAGATTTAGGAGACCACATACTGGAACACAAATGTAAGAGCCATAACGCAAGAAAGCATATTTAAGGTTATTATATTATTCTTTTCATATTTGTATAAAATGTATATTGGGAACATTCCGTTTGGATATATGTTACAAGAAACCACTGTTAGAACGCTCCATTTAGAATAGCCCAGAGCTATATATTTAGAGAGGTGGGACATTGAGTTTTCTGCATTGGTGCATTTACATGACACTTCAAAATGATATAGAAGCCGTGTTAGATCTCCATTAATATTACATGACCACAATGCTATGTAACTGAAGCTGTGTTAGCTCTCCATTAATATTACATGACCACAATGCTATGTAACTGAAGCCGTGTTAGCTCTCCATTAATATTACATGACCACAATGCTATGTAACAGAAGCCGTGTTAGCTCTCCATTAATATTACATGACCACAATGCTATGTAACAGAAGCCGTGTTAGCTCTCCATTAATATTACATGACCACAATGCTGTGTAACAGAAGCCGTGTTAGCTCTCCATTAATATTACATGACCACAATGCTGTGTAACTGAAGCCGTGTTAGCTCTCCATTAATATTACATGACCACAATGCTGTGTAACTGAAGCCGTGTTAGCTCTCCATTAATATTACATGACCACAATGCTGTGTAACTGAAGCCGTGTTAGCTCTCCATTAATATTACATGACCACAATGCTGTGTAACTGAAGCCGTGTTAGCTCTCCATTAATATTACATGACCACAATGCTATGTAACAGAAGCCGTGTTAGCTCTCCATTAATATTACATGACCACAATGCTATGTAACTGAAGCCGTGTTAGCTCTCCATTAATATTACATGACCACAATGCTATGTAACAGAATGTCTAGAATTAGGACAATATTAAACATTCTAAAAGTTGGCCGAACTCTCTAAATATATGGCTCTGAAATAGTCCATGTGACGTCATAACTGTGACATCACAACTGAACTCAATAGGCAAGGAGTCCATGGAGCGATACGTCGGTTTACCGTGTCATTTCATTATTATTATTTTTTTTACACTTTTATTATTTTGAATAAACAGTCAAACTAAGAAGTTGTGGAAATGGTTTTTATTTGAGTCAGACTCACTGCTTCACATGGACAACTGGGGTTGCATTGTTGAGGAAACCTGCACACCTACAACCAGTATACTCTGAGTCCATACTCACCAAATAATAAGGAATTCCCCTCCACCACGGCCACAAATTTGGGAAAACAAACATTCTTCCCTATTGACCTCCATTGTAAAAGAGCCAACTTGGTCGTTGATCTTTTGTTATACAGAAATAACAAAACACGCTGATAAGCTGCTGTGTTGTCAATGTACATGAAAGGTAAAACATCCTGACCTACGGTTCGCAATACTCCCACGTAGGGATACAGAGCCTGTGAGAAGAGCCCTGTGGCTTCAGGCTACTCAGCATGGGAGAGTGGGAAAGAGCCCTGTGGCTTCAGGCTACTCAGCATGGGAGAGTGGGAAAGAGCCCTGTGGCTTCAGGCTACTCAGCATGGGAGAGTGGGAAAGAGCCCTTTGGCTTCAGGCTACTCAGCATGGGAGAGTGGGAAAGAGCCCTGTGGCTTCAGGCTACTCAGCATGGGAGAGTGGGAAAGAGCCCTGTGGCTTCAGACTACTCAGCATGGGAGAGTGGGAAAGAGCCCTTTTGCTTCAGGCTACTCAGCATGGGAGAGTGGGAAAGAGCCCTCTGGCTTCAGGCTACTCAGCATGGGAGAGTGGGAAAGAGCCCTGTGGCTTCAGGCTACTCAGCATGGGAGAGTGGGAAAGAGCCCTCTGGCTTCAGGCTACTCAGCATGGGAGAGTGGGAAAGAGCCCTGTTGCTTCAGGCTACTCAGCATGGGAGAGTGGGAAATGTGGTGACACAGTGTCCAGGTAGGCTACACGTAGCTATGTGTGTGGAAAACATTTCATCGCAGGTAAGAAATGTAACTTGATTAGTATAGTCGGTTTGTAACTCCACTAACTGCCACAGTCATACTCTGGACCTAGTTTTGTCCCATGGAATAAATGTTGTAGATCTTTTTAATGTTTTTCCACAAAATCCTGGACTATCGGACCACCATTTTATTACGTTTGCAATCGCAACAAATAATCTGCTCAGACCCCAACCAAGGAGCATCAAAAGTCGTGCTATAAATTCTCAGACAACACAAAAATTCCTTGATGCCCTTCCAGACTCCTTCTGCCTACCCAAGGACGTCAGAGGACAAAAATCAGTTAACCACTTAACTGAGGAACTCAATTTAACCTTGCGCAATACCCTAGATGCAGTTGCACCCCTAAAAACGAAAAACATTTGTCATAAGAAACTAGCTCCCTGGTATACAGAAAATACCCGAGCTTTGAAGCAAGCTTCCAGGAAATTGGAACGGAAATGGCGCCACACCAAACTGGAAGTCTTCCGACTAGCTTGGAAAGACAGTACCGTGCAGTACCGAAGAGCCCTCACTGCTGCTCGATCATCCTACTTTTCCAACTTAATCGAGGAAAATAAGAACAATCCAAAATTTATTTTTGATACTGTTGCAAAGCTAACTAAAAAGCAGCATTCCCCAAGAGAGGATGGCTTTCACTTCAGCAGTAATAAATTCATGAACTTCTTTGAGGAAAAGATCATGACCATTAGAAAGCAAATTACGGACTCCTCTTTGAATCTGCGTATTCCTCCAGGGCTTAGCTGTCCTGGATCTGCACAGCTCTGCGAGGGCCTGGGATCGGGAGAGACACTTAAGTGTTTTAGTACTATATCTCTTGACACAATGATGAAAATAATCATGGCCTCTAAACCTTCAAGCTGCATACTGGATCCTATTCCTACTAAACTGCTGAAGGAGCTGCTTCCTGTGCTTGGCCCTCCTATGTTGAACATAATAAACAGCTCTCTATCCACCGGATGTGTACCAAACTCACTAAAAGTGGCAGTGATAAAGCCTCTCTTGAAAAAGCCAAACCTTGACCCGGAAAATATAAAAAACTATCGGCCTATATCGAATCTTCCATTCCTCTCAAAAATTTTAGAAAAAGCTGTTGCGCAGCAACTCACTGCCTTTCTGAAGACAAACAATGTATACGAAATGCTTCAGTCTGGTTTTAGACCCCATCATAGCACTGAGACTGCACTTGTGAAGGTGGTAAATGACCTTTTAATGGCGTCAGACCGAGGCTCTGCATCTGTCCTCGTGCTACTAGACCTTAGTGCTGCCTTTGACACCATCGATCACCACATTCTTTTGGAGAGACTGGAAACCCAAATTGGTCTACACGGACAAGTTCTGGCCTGGTTTAGATCTTACCTGTCGGAAAGATATCAGTTTGTCTCTGTGAATGGTCTGTCCTCCGACAAATCAACTGTACATTTCGGTGTTCCTCAAGGTTCCGTTTTAGGACCACTATTGTTTTCACTATATATTTTACCTCTTGGGGATGTTATTCGAAAACATAATGTTAACTTTCACTGCTATGCGGATGACACACAGCTGTACATTTCAATGAAACATGGTGAAGCCCCAAAATTGCCCTCGCTAGAAGCCTGTGTTTCAGACATAAGGAAGTGGATGGCTGAAAACTTTCTACTTTTAAACTCGGACAAAACAGAGATGCTTGTTCTAGGTCCCAAGAAACAAAGAGATCTTCTGTTAAATCTGACAATTCATCTTGATGGTTGTAAAGTCGTCTCAAATAAAACTGTGAAGGACCTCGGCGTTACTCTTGACCCTGATCTCTCTTTTGACGAACATATCAAGACTGTTTCAAGGACAGCTTTTTTCCATCTACGTAACATTGCAAAAATCAGAAATGTTCTGTCCAAAAATGATGCAGAAAAATTAATCCATGCATTTGTTACTTCTAGGTTAGACTACTGCAATGCTCTACTTTCCGGCTACCCGGATAAAGCACTAAATAAACTTCAGTTAGTGCTAAATACGGCTGCTAGAATCCTGACTAGAACCAAGAAATTTGATCATATTACTCCAGTGCTAGCTTCCCTACACTGGCTTCCTGTTAAGGCAAGGGCTGATTTCAAGGTTTTACTGTTAACCTATAAAGCGTTACATGGGCTTGCTCCTACCTATCTTTCCGAGTTGGTCCTGCCGTACATACCAATACGTACGCTACGGTCACAAGACGCAGGCCTCCTAATTGTCCCTAGAATTTCTAAGCAAACAGCGGGAGGCAGGGCTTTCTCCTATAGATCTCAATTTTTATGGAACAGTCTGCCTACCCATGTGAGAGACGCAGACTCGGTCTCAACCTTTAAGTCTTTACTGAAGACTTATCTCTTCAGTAGGTCATATGATTGAGTGTAGTCTGGCCCAGGAGTGTGAAGGTGAACGGAAAGGCTCTGGAGCAACGAACAGCCCTTGCTGTCTCTGCCAGGCCGGTTCCCCTCTCTCCACTGGGGTTCTCTGCCTCTAACCCTGTTACAGGGGCTGAGTCACTGGCTTGCTGGTGCTCTTTCATGCCGTCCCTAGGAGGGGTGCGTCACTTGAGTGGGTTGAGTTACTGACGTGATCTTCCTGTCTGGGTTGGCGCCCCCCCCTTGGTTTGTGCTGTGGTGGAGACCTCTGTGGGCTATACTCGGCCTTGTCTCAGGATTGTAAGTTGGTGGTTGAGGATATCCCTCTAGTGGTGCGGGGGCTGTGCTTTGGCAGAGTGGGTGGGGTTATATCCTTCCTGTTTGGCCCTGTCCGGGGTTTCTTCGGATGGGGCCACAGTGTCTCCGGACCGCTCCTGTCTCAGCCTCCAGTATTTATGCTGCAGTAGTTTATGTGTCGGGGGGGCTGGGGTTAGTTGGTTATACCTGGAGTACTTCTCCTGTCTTATCCAGTGTCCTGTGTGAATTTAAGTATGCTCTCTCTAATTCTCTCGTTCTCTCTTTCTCTCTGAGAACCTGAGCCCTAGGACCATACGTCAGGACTACCGGGCATGCTGACACCTTGCTGTCCCCAGTCCGCCTGGCCTTGCTGCTATTCCAGTTTCAACTGTTCTGCCTGCGGTTACGAAACCCCTACCTGTCCCAGACCTGCTGTTTTCAACTCTTAATGATCGGCTATGAAAAGCCAACTGAGAGACCTGAGCCCTAGGACCATACGTCGGGACTACCGGCCGTGGTGACTCCTTGCTGTCCCCAGTCCGCCTGGCCTTGCTGCTATTCCAGTTTCAACTGTTCTGCCTGCGGTTATGGAACCCCTACCTGTCCCAGACCTGCTGTTTTCAACTCTTAATGATCGGCTATGAAAAGCCAACTGAGATTTATTCCTGATTATTATTTGACCATGCCTGTCACTTATGAACATTTTTGAACATCTTGGCATGGTTCTGTTATAATCTCCACCCGGCACAGCCAGAAGAGGACTGGCCACCCCTCATAGCCTGGTTCCTCTCTAGGTTTCTTCCTAGGTTTTGGCCTTTCTAGGGAGTTTTTCCTAGCCACCGTGCTTCTACACCTGCATTACTAGCTGTTTGGGGTTTTAGGCTGGGTTTCTGTACAGCACTTCGAGATATTAGCTGATGTACGAAGGGCTATATAAAATAAAATTGATTGATTGATTGACTAACTACTTGTAGCTGTGTAGTCCGTTTGTTTGTCTTTGCTATCTAGCTAGCATTCACGTGGCTGCTAGCACCGTCATGAAAAGGGGCATGAGGGAAGCGCTACAATATTATGTTTTTCTAAGTAGGGAGAACGCTCGGAAGCAGGCGATGTTAAAAAGTAATCTTTAGATATATCGCACTTTTCTTAAATGTAGTTTTGTAATTGACTAAAACAAGCACACAAGAAAATTGTGTTTGAAAAAGGTCAAGTTTTTGCTGTGAGCCAATGGGGTAACCTAGGCAACCACCGGTTGTTTTCCCCACAGGAGGACATGTGTAGATCAAAGAAATGTTGAATGGAATAGATTGATTATGAAATCATCTAAATGAATAAAGATTTGTTCTCAATGAAAAACCTGATCTAGTCTTGTGATAGTGTATCCGACAGAAGTTCTTAAAAAGGTCATTCTAAAAAAGGTCATGGAATTGATGCAATAATTCTGTAATAAAGCTAACATAACTGATGTCAAATATACTCCAGGGTTCTCCAACTCCGGTCCGGGAGAACTATAGTACCAAGCTAGTCTGGAACCTTCTAATCCGGTTCATCTCCTGGGTCTGGTTTCTCTTCTTCCCCCCCCCCCCAGCTAGAGGGAGGGCCTCCTTGGAACTGACACCTGCTATTTGGGTTGAGGGGTTCCAGCCTGGGCCCGTATTCATAAAGCGACTCAGAGTAGGACTGCTGAGCTATTATAATTTTGCCTTTTAGAAAATAATTAGTATGATTACATGGGCAGGGGGTGCCTCATCCTAGATCAGCACTCCTATTCTGAGATGCTTGATGAATACGGGTTCCAGAGTTCTGTAAACTGTGACAAAGGAGCAGACCAGGGTATATCATACTACAATGGCCCTCCTGTAGCTCAGTTGGTAGAGCACGGCGCTTGCAACGCAAGGGTTGTGGGTTCGTTTCCCACGGGGGGCCAGAATGAAAAATGAATGCACTCACTAATAGTAAGTCGCTCTGGATAAGAGTGTCTGCTAAATGACTAAAATGCAAATAAGGTACCAAATGGAAGAAAACTAACTGAAACAGGGAGGGACTACCTGAACGTATCCAATAGGAAATGCTTGTTTTGGTTTCCCATTACAAAACGTTTTGCTACAGTGTGCCCTAATGAATGTAGTCCTGTTCACACTAGTTCTGTAGTCCCTCTGTGTGTCATTGATCCATTCCACCACTAGGTGGGGCTAGAGTATTGAGAATAACACTGACCCATTCCCCCACTAGGAGGGGTTTGAGTATTGAGCATAACATTGATCCATTCCACCATTTGGTGGGGTTAGAGTATTGAGAATAACATTGATCCATTCCACCACTAGGTGTGGCTAGAGTATTGAGAATCACATTGATCCATTCCACCACTAGGTGGGGCTAGAGTATAGAGAATAACAGCTTTCTATCCCGATAGAGGAGAATCAGTGAAATGTCAACCTGAGGGGTATACTACAAAGTAGATTCAACAAGTTAGCCAGCTTTTAACTTTGATTAACAGCCAGAAATAACTGTTCAAAGCTAAATGTGGTTTTGATTGTTGAGTCAATTAAACAATGACCATTTCAAGCTTATCTTTCTAAAATAGAAGTTAGCTGGCTAACTCCCTGCTCCTTCCATGTAGTATACCCCTCTGATCTACAGAGTGAGGTCATGGTGACACAGAACCTATTAGACATCCTGCTGTTAACACTGTAAAATAATTTCATCATAATAATACTTTTATTTCTCATTCAGAAGTTTTACTGAGTGTGAAGTTTCAAATGCATTCTGTCATTATGTATTTTAAAGATCCAATATGTAACTTTTTTGGCGACCTAACCAAATTCCCATTGAAAGCAAGTCTAAGAAGTGGTAAATCTGTTCTATGTGTGCTATTTCTATGCTTCCCGTTCTGAAGTTTCCTTTTTGCATATTTTACTTTCGGTTTTGTACACCATCTGCAAACAGCTGAATATACAATATTTTTAGTTATGGAAAATATATTTCACAGCGGTTTAGATGACAATGATTCTCTACACAATGACTGCTTGTTTTGTCACAAACAAAAATTTTACAAACTATTCACATTTTAGCAACCAGGAAATGGTGGAGCGATTTCTGCAGAGTGCATCTTTAAAATGTTACAAACAAAAAATAACATTTTATTTACCTGGGGGAAGGAGTATATGTTTTGATAATGTTTGTATCACAACTAAAGTGGACAAATAACTTATTAAAATTAAGCACATTAATCCGCTTTACAAGGGGTGTAGAGCCTAACTGGCATACATAGGCGGTGCATGAGTTTCAAGTTTGGGGAAGATAATTTTCACCATAAAAATGCACCTTTATAATAAAGCATTACATGCATAATCGCATTTGCGGTCACTTTTGAGAACAGTGTTTTCCCGCTAATTTAATGCGTTTTGGAACTTTCGCGCTTATAGCCTACTGCCGTGTGCACATTGCTGCGCTCATATTTGTGATGAAATAGCCTAATAGCTTATCAACATTTTAAGCTAAACGTTCTGATCTGTTGCATCAGCCTCATTGCTTTTAAAAGGTTTTTTGATGCAAGTGGTTGTATCAATTTAGGATCTATCGCATCCCACAACTGTCCCAGCGTATGTTTGGAATATTTATTTATTGCACAGAAGGAGAAGTTGACCAATAGAATAGGTCAACTTTTGTACTATGGGGGATAGTAGATTGACATAGGCTACTGCTGTTCGTTAGGCCTACTCATCTTGTTGGCTGACGGAAAGTAGGCTAAATATGGACAGTTCTTCTAACATCTTCAATATGCGCCTCGGAATTTGATAAGAGGGATGAGTTGCGTCCCAGCTGTGTCTGTCTTCACTTGTAGCCTACCTCTTAGCTGTGAGAAGTCAGTCCTCACTTGTGGCCTATTTCTTAGGTGTGAGAAGTCTGTCCTCACTTGTAGCCTATTTCTTAGCTGTGAGAAGTCTGTCTTCACTTATAGCCTACTTCTTAGCTGTGAGAAGTCTGTCCTCACTTGTATCCTATTTCTTAGCTGTGAGAAGTATGTCTTCACTTGTAGCCTATTTCTTAGCTTTGAGAAGTCTGTCTTCACTTGTAGCCTATTTCTTAGCTGTGAGAAGTCTGTCCTCACTTGTAGCCTATTTCTTAGCTGTGAGAAGTCTGTCTTCACTTGTAGCCTACTTCTTAGATATGAAGAGTGTAGACCAGTAGGAAATACAATGAGCCCCTAGTGTGTAAACCACTACCCCTGGAGCAGATGAAAATAAGGAGCAGCCATTAACTGGCTGCTGGTCCTCTTCAGCCTATCAGACATGCCTGCCACACAGACAGGCCTGCCGCTACACAGCTCTGGACAGATGGCAGCACGACATACTGGGAGGAACTATCTGGGGCTACCTATAGCATGATGGAGAACGTTCAACCCTATGGCGTTGCCTGCACTTGCTTCAAAAAGGAGGGACAATACATTTATTAAAGGATTGTGTTAGGCCTCCTGTAGCTCAGTTGGTAGAGCATGGCGTTTGCAACGCCAGGGTTGTGGGTTGGTTTCCCACGGGGGGCCAGTATGAAAAAAAGAATGTATGCACTCACTAACTGTAAGTTGCTCTGGATAAGAGCGTCTGCTAAATGACTAAAATGTAATGTAAATATAATGTGAGAAGTCTGTCTTCACTTGTAGCCTATTTCTTAGCTGTGAGAAGTCTGTCTTCACTAGTAGCCTATTTCTTAGCTGTGAGAAGTCTGTCTTAAGTTGTAGCCTATTTCTTAGCTGTGAGAAGTCTGTCTTCACTTGTAGCCTATTTCTTAGCTGTGAGAAGTCTGTCTTCACTTGTAGCCTATTTCTTAAGTGTGAGAAGTCTCTCTTAACTTGTAGCCTATTTCTTAGCTGTGAGAAGTCTGTCTTCACTTGTAGCCTATTTCTTAGCTGTGAGAAGTCTGTCTTAACGTGTAGCCTATTTCTTAGCTGTGAGAAGTCTGTCTTCACTTGTAGCCTATTTCTTAGCTGTGAGAAGTCTGTCTTAACTTGTAGCCTATTTCTTAGCTGTGAGAAGTCTGTCTTCACTTGTAGCCTATTTCTTAGCAGTGAGAAGTCTGTCTTCACTTGTAGTCTACTTCTTAGCTGTGAGAAGTCTGTCTTCACTTGTAGCCTATTTCTTAGCTGTGAGAAGTCTGTCTTCACTTGTAGCCTATTTCTTACAGCTAAGACTTCTCACAGCTAAGAAATAGTCTACAAGTTAAGAGAGACTTCTCACAGCTAAGAAATAGGCTACAAGTGAAGACAGACTTCTCACAGCTAAGAAATAGGCTACAAGTGAAGACAGACTTCTCACAGCTAAGAAGTAGACTATAAGTGAAGACAGACTTCTCACAGCTAAGAAATAGGCTACAAGTGAAGACAGACTTCTCACATTACATTTACATTACATTTTAGTCATTTAGCAGACACTCTTATCCAGAGCAAAGTCCCATGAAAGGCATGAGCTCTGATTTATTTATTGTGCAGCCTGCATACACTTCATCAGTCTCTCATTCACAAATTGACAAGCATTTGATAATATTCTCACCAGGCCTCGAATTTCCCGGTGGCATCCCCCTTGTGTGGCCGTACTGCACCCTAAAGAATCCACGCCTTTTGCTGCCAAAGTGGCCGTTGTGCCCCCGTTGTGCCCCCAAAAAGAGGACTGAGCACGCCCCCATTCTCATCGACGGGGCTGTAGTGGAACAGGTTGAGAGCTTCAAGTTCCTTGGTGTCCACATCACCAACAAACTATCATGGTCCAAACACACCAAGACAGTCGTGAAGAGGGCACGACAAAGCCTATTCCCCCTCAGGAGACTGAAAAGATTTGAGAGGGTAGTGCGTAAGGCCCAGTACATCACTGGGGCCAAGCTTCCTGCCATCCAGGACCTCTATACCAGGCGGTGTCAGAGGAAGGCCCTCAAAATTGTCAAAGACTCCAGCCACCCTAATCATAGACTGTTCTCTCTGCTACCGCATGGCAAGCGGTACCGGAGTGCCAAGTCTAGGTCCAAAAGACTTCTCAACAGCTTCTACCCCCAAGCCATAAGACTCCTGAACAACTAATCATGGCTACCCGGACTATTTGCACTGCCCCCCCACCCCATCTTTTTACGCTGCTGCTACTCTGTTAATTATTTATGCATAGTAACTTTAACTCTACCCACATGTACATATTACTTCAACTACCTCAACTAGCCGGTGCCCCCGCACATTGACTCTGCACCGGTACCCCCCTGTATATATAGCCTCCCTACTGTTATTTTATTGTACTTCTGCTTTTTTTTTCTCAACACTTTTTTGTTGTTGTTTTATTTTACTTTTTAATTTAAAATAAATGCACTGTTGGTTAAGGGCTGTAAGTAAGCATTTCACTGTAATGTCTGCACCTGTTGTATTTGGCGCATGTGGCCAAAAAAATTTGATTTGATTTTAGACAATAGGTCTACTCTAATACAGCTGTAGTGACTCATTTTAGACACTAGGTCTACTCTATTACAGCTGTAGTGACTCATTTTAGATAATAGGTCTACTCTATTACAGCTGTAGTGACTCATTTTAGATAATAGGTCTAATCTCTAATACAGCTGTAGTGACTCATTTTATATAATAGGTCTACTCTCTAATACAGCTGTAGTGACTCATTTTATATAATAGGTCTACTCTAAGACAGCTGTATTGTCTGTCTGACTGCCTCCCATTGTTTGGTTTTATTTAACGTGTGTCTAGAGGTACATGTTTACAGAGGCTGCCTGCGGCCCAACCTGCTTTACTAACCTCTCACAATAACATCACCTCTTTCATGCTATCCCCAGGAGTGTGAGTGTGTGTGTGTGTGTGTGTGTGTGTGTGTGTGTCTAACACCACCTCAATTCATGTAATCTCTAGCTTTTCCAGAGTTTCTAAATTCATATTAGGTTAACTGTTAGCACCCCTTGAGGCATCACCCAAACAAGCTGTTAGAGTAGAGAGGAGATTTAAAGGGGAGGTGTCACACAATAAAGGGAATCTGTGTTCATTCAAACCCAGAGAGAGAAAGAGGGAGAGGGAGGGAGAGAGAAACAGAGAGAGAGGGAGAGAGAGAGAGACCAAGAGACCAAGACAGAGAGAAAGAGAGAGGGAGGGAGGGAGGGAGGGAGGGAGGGAGGGAGGGAGGGAGGGAGGGAGGGGGGGAGAGAGAGAGAGACAGAGAGACCAAAAGAGAGAGAAAGAGAGAGAGAGAGCGGGAGGGAGAGAGAGAGAGAGACCGAGAGACCAAGAGAGAGAGAAAGAGAGAGAGAGAGAGAGAGAGAGAGAGAGAGAGAGAGAGAGAGAAAGCGCGAGAGAGATAGAGAGAGAGATATACAAAGAGAGAGAGAAGAGAGAGAGAGAGAGAGAGAGAGAGCGAGAGCGAGAGCGAGAGAGAGAGAGAGAGAGAGAGAGAGAGAGAGAGAGAGAGAGAGAGAGAGAGAGAGAGATAAAGAGAGAGAGAGAGAAACACCATAATAGACTAAATCTAATCAGCACTGCTTGAAACACCATTGTAGACTAATTACACTCAGCACTGTTTGAAACACCATTATAGACTAAATACACTCAGCACTGTTTGAAACACCATTATAGACTAAATACCCTCAGCACTGTTTGAAACACCATTATAGACTAATTACACTCAGCACTGTTTGAAACACCATTATAGACTAAATACACTCAGCACTGTTTGAAACACCATTATACACTAAATACCCTCAGCACAGTTTGAAACAACATTATAGACTAAAACCCTCAGCACAGTTTTAAACACCATTATAGACTAAATACCCTCAGCATAGTTTGAAACGACATTATAGGTAAATACCCTCAGCACTGTTTGAAACACCATTATAGACTAAAAACCCTCGGCACTGTTTGAAACACCATTATGGACAAAATACCTTCAGCTCTGTTTGAAACACCACTATAGACTAAATACTCTCAGCACTGTTTGAAACAACATTATAGACTAAATACCCTCAGCTCTGTTTGAAATACCATTATAGACTAAATATAATCAGCTCTGTTTGAAAAACCATTATAGACTAAATGTAATAAGCACTGTTTGGAACACCATTATAGACTAAATATAATCAGCACTGTTTGAAACACCATTATAGACTAAATACACTCAGCACTGTTTGAAACACCATTATAGACTAAATACCCACAGCATTGTTTGAAACACCATTATATACTAATTACACTCAGCACTGTTTGAAATACCATTATAGACTAAATACACTCAGCACTGTTTGAAACACAATTATAGACTAAATACCCTCAGCTCTGTTTGAAACACGTTTACAGACTAAATACCCTCAGCTTTGTTTTTAAAACACCATTATAGACTAAATATAATCAGCACTGTTTGAAACACCATTATAGACTAAATGTAATCAGCACTGTTTGAAACACCATTATAGACTAAATCTAATCAGCACTGTTTGAAACACCATAATAGACTAAATCTAATCAGCACAGTTTGAAACACCATTATAGACTAAATACCCTCAGCTCTGTTTGAAACACCATTATAGACTAAATATAATCAGCTCTGTTTGAAAAACCATTATAGACTAAATGTAATAAGCACTGTTTGGAACACCATTATATACTAAATACACTCAGCACTGTTTGAAACACCATTATAGACTAAATACCCACAGCATTGTTTGAAACACCATTATAGACTAATTACACTCAGCACTGTTTGAAATACCATTATAGACTAAATACACTCAGCACTGTTTGAAACACCATTATAGACGAAATTTAATCAGCACTGTTTGAAACACCATTATAGACTAAATCTAATCAGCACTGTTTGAAACACCATAATAGACTAAATATAATCAGCACAGTTTGAAACACCATTATAGACTAACTACCCTCAGCTTTGTTTGAAACACCATTATAGACTAAATATAATCAGTACGGTTTGAAACACCATTATAGACTAAATGTAATCAGCACTGTTCGAAAGACCATTATAGACTAAATATAATCAGCTCTGTTTGAAACACCATAATATACTAAATCTAATCAGCACTGTTTGAACAACCATTATAGACTAATTACACTCAGCTTTGTTTGAAACACCATTATAGACTAATTACACTCAGCACTGTTTGAAACACCATTATAGACTAAATACACTCAGCACAGTTTGAAACAACATTATAGACTAAAACCCTCAGCACAGTTTTAAACACCATTATAGACTAATTACACTCAGCACTGTTTGAAATACCATTATAGACTAAATACACTCAGCACTGTTTGAAACACCATTATAGACGAAATGTAATCAGCACTGTTTGAAACACCATTATAGACTAAATCTAATCAGCACTGTTTGAAACACCATAATAGACTAAATATAATCAGCACAGTTTGAAACACCATTATAGACTAACTACCCTCAGCTTTGTTTGAAACACCATTATAGACTAAATATAATCAGCACGGTTTGAAACACCATTATAGACTAAATGTAATCAGCACTGTTCGAAAGACCATTATAGACTAAATATAATCAGCTCTGTTTGAAACACCATAATATACTAAATCTAATCAGCACTGTTTGAACAACCATTATAGACTAATTACACTCAGCTTTGTTTGAAACACCATTATAGACTAATTACACTCAGCACTGTTTGAAACACCATTATAGACTAAATACACTCAGCACAGTTTGAAACAACATTATAGACTAAAACCCTCAGCACAGTTTTAAACACCATTATAGACTAATTACACTCAGCACTGTTTGAAATACCATTATAGACTAAATCTAATCAGCACTGTTTGAAACACCATAATAGACTAAATATAATCAGCACAGTTTGAAACACCATTATAGACTAACTACCCTCAGCTTTGTTTGAAACACCATTATAGACTAAATATAATCAGTACGGTTTGAAACACCATTATAGACTAAATGTAATCAGCACTGTTCGAAAGACCATTCTAGACTAAATATAATCAGCTCTGTTTGAAACACCATAATATACTAAATCTAATCAGCACTGTTTGAACGACCATTATAGACTAATTACACTCAGCTTTGTTTGAAACACCATTATAGACTAATTACACTCAGCACTGTTTGAAACACCATTATAGACTAATTACACTCAGCACTGTTTGAAACACCATTATATACTAAATACCCTCAGCTCTGTTTGAATCACCATTATATACTAAATACCCTCAGCTTTGTTCAAAACACCATTATAGACTAAATCTAAATAGCACTGTTTGAACAACCATTATAGACTAATTACACTCAGCACTGTTGAAACACCATAATAGACTAAATCTAATCAGCACTGTTTAAAACACCATTATAAACTAAATACCCTCAGCTCTGTTTGAAACACCATTATAGACTGAATACACTCAGCACTGTTTGAAACACCATTATAGACTAATTACCCTCAGCACAGTTTGAAACAATATTATAGACTAAATACCCTCAGCACAGTTTTAAACACCATTATAGACTAAATACCCTCAGCACAGTTTGAAACGACATTATAGACTAAATACCCTCATCACTGTTTGAAACACCATTATAGACTAAATATAATCAGCACTGTTTGAAACACCATTATAGAGTAAATACACTCAGCACTGTTTGAAACACCATTATAGACTAAATATCCTCAGCTCTGTTTGAAAAACATTATAGACTAAATATAATCAGCACTGTTTGAAACACCATTATAGACTAAATATCCTCAGCACTGTTTGAAACACCATTATAGACTAAATATCCTCGGCACATGTTTGAAACACCATTATAGACTAAATACCCTCAGACCAGTTTGAAACAACATTATAGACTAAATATAATGAGCTCTGTTTGAAACACCAATATAGACTAAATACCCTCAGCTTTGTTTGAAACACCATTATAGACCAAATATAATCCGCACTGTTTGAAACACCATTATAGACTAAATATAATCAGCTTTGTTCAAAACACCATTATAGACTAAATCTAAATAGCACTGTTTGAACAACCATTATAGACTAATTACACTCAGCACTGTTGAAACACCATAATAGACTAAATACCCTAAGCACTGTTTGAAACAACATTATAGACTAAATACCCTCAGCACCGTTTTAAACACCATTATAGACTAAATACCCTCAGCACAGTTTGAAACGACATTATAGACTAAATACCCTCAGCACTGTTTGAAACACCATTATAGACTAAATATAATCAGCACTGTTTGAAACACCATTATAGACTAAATACCCTCATCACTGTTTGAAACACCATTATAGACTAAATATAAACAGCACTGTTTGAAACACCATTATAGAGTAAAGACACTCAGCACTGTTTGAAACACCATTATAGACTAAATATCCTCAGCTCTGTTTGAAACACCATTATAGACTAAATATAATCAGCACTGTTTGAAACACCATTATAGACTAAATACCCTCAGCACTGTTTGAAACACCATTATAGACTAAATATCCTCGGCACATGTTTGAAACACCATTATAGACTAAATACCCTCAGCACAGTTTGAAACAACATTATATACTAAATATAATGAGCTCTGTTTGAAACAACAATATAGACTAAATACCCTCAGCTTTGTTTGAAACACCATTATAGACTAAATATAATCAGCACTGTTTGAAACACCATTATAGACTAAATATAATCAGCTTTGTTCAAAACACCATTATAGAATAAATCTAAATAGCACTGTTTGAACAACCATTATAGACTAATTACACTCAGCACTGTTGAAACACCATAATAGACTAAATACCCAAGCACAGTTTGAAACAACATTATAGACTAAATACCCTCAGCACCGTTTTAAACACCATTATAGACTAAATACCCTCAGCACAGTTTGAAACGACATTATAGACTAAATACCCTCAGCACTGTTTGAAACACCATTATACACTAAATATAATAAGCACTGTTTGAAACACCATTATAGACTAAATACCCTCAGCACTGTTTGAAACACCATTATAGACTACATATCCTCAGCACATGTTTGAAACACAATTTGTCATGAGCCCTCTCACTCCACCGGGTTACCACCTTAATTGGTTTCCACTATCTTCCACTCTGCTCACCTCCCTCTCTCTACTCAGCCTAACTAGCTCCACCTGTCCCTGCTCTGCTCGGCTCTAATTACTCTGCCAGCTGCGCTGCATTACCCACTAACCTCTCCCAGTATTTAAGGCCCTGTCTTTCAGCTCTCCGGTGTCAGATCGTCTGCAAAGCTCACACCCGGAACCTGTTTGCTCGCGCTTCTGGCTCACCCTGGTTTTGTGACCCCGGACCTGCCTGTTTATTGGATACTCTTCTGCCTTAGGAGATCCAGACCTGCTTCTGCCATTACGACTCCTGACTACTCTTCAATCCCGGTAACTCTGACCAGCCTTCTGCCTTGCTACTACGTATTTTGGATTCCCTTGAACTGTACTTCTGCCTGTTTTCATCCGCCCCCGTTGTGTCTGTGTTTCCTCCCCCCAGGACTTCTGGACCACCAACCACCGGCGTCATCGGACGCATCGCTGCCACTGGGGGAGGCACAGACCCAGCACATCGGACGGGATAACCCCTGGAGCCTTCACTCACTCCCCTACATCCCCTTTCCCCTTAAGTTTTAATAAACTTTCTGGTGTGACGCAATTGTGGTCCTCTTGTCGTCTGTCTGAACCGTGACAGTACGATCTGACCATTATGGACTCAGCGCACACTTTCCCCGACATGGAAACCGATGAGCATGAGCAGCAGTTCCAGCAGCAGCAACAACAACTCGCCATGCTCATTCAACTCCTCACCAACCTTACCCCAGCCAGTCTGCCCACCAGCCCAGCCCCGAGTTACCTGCCCCGGTCATTGCAGCCGCTGCTCCGGAACCCAAGATTGGAAACCCCGAGCGGTTCAACGGCGATTCAACCCAGGTCCGGCCATTCCTGACTAGCTGCCGACTTCAGTTCTCCTTGCAGCCAAGGACCTTCGCCACGGAGGGGGCTAAAGTTGGGTATGCCATCACTCACCTGACGGGCCGAGCTCGACTCTGGGGAACAGCAGAGTTCGAACGTCAAAACCCCGCATGTGCAACCTTCGACCTGTTTGCTGAGGAGATGCTGAAGGTGTTTGACCTGGATTCACCCACCGCAGAGGCGTCTCGTGAACTGTTCAGTATTCGACAAGGCAGACGTACAGTCGCAGACCATTCCATCGACTTCCGAACCCTGGCTAGACGAAGTTCTTGGAACACACCACCGTTGGTGGACGCGTTCTTCCATAGTTGGGCTGACTATATCAAGGACGAGTTGGTCTCCCATGAACTGCCTTCCACTCTTGATGAAGCCATCGCACTGACTGTCAGGATCGACAGAAGGATACAGACCCGTCGTCGTGAGAGGGGGCGCCAAGGTCCACCTACTACCGGCATTCGGAGAGATCCGACTGGGCTCCTGTCATCTACTGCCACTCACCCAGGTCAGCTTGATCAGTCTGAGCCTATGGAGATTGGGCGAGCCTCCCTCACTCCTGCAGAGCGCCAGCGCCGCTTCACCTCAAACCTCTGCCTCTATTGTGGAGGTGATGGACATCGTGTGGTAACCTGCCCTTTAAAGGGCCGAAGCTCACCGGGCGTAGGGGGAGTCCGGGTCGAGTTCAATGACCATCCAGTCCTCCGACCGCAAACCCCTGCTGCAAGTTCACCTCCGCCTCTCTAACTCAACTCACACCCTGGCTGCTCTGGTGGATTCTGGCGCCGAAGCCAACATAATGGACGTCAAGCTGGCACGCCAACTGGGACTGGAGAACCTCCGTTTGACACCTCCTATTCCTGCCCGGGCACTGGACGGACACTTACTCGGATCGGTCACTCATGTCACGGCCCCGGTCTCGATGGGTCTGTCCGGAAACCATCAAGAAACTATCCAGTTTCACCTGCTCCCCTCTCCAGGCCAACCCCTCATCCTGGGTTACCCATGGCTCCGCCCGGCACAACCCTCAGCTCGACTGGGTGACCGGGGTGATCAGGGAGTGGGGAGAGGACTGCCACCGAACCTGCCTGCTTGCTGCCGCACTACCCCCTCGGCCAGTACCTACTAACTCCGCTCCGGACCTCTCCAATGTCCCAGAATGCTACCATGGTCTCAGAGAGGTGTTTAACAAAGCTAGAGCCACATCTCTGCCCCCTCACCGACCGTACGACTGTGCCATCGACCTCCTCCCTGGAACAGCTCCTCCAAGGGGTCGTCTTTATTCGTTGTCTGCTCCTGAAAGAAAGTCCATGGAGGACTACATCAATGGCTCTCTGTCCGCAGGATTAATCCGTTCATCTTCATCTCCTGCTGGTGCTGGCTTCTTCTTTGTGGGGAAGAAGGACGGATCTCTTCGCCCCTGCATCGACTACAGGGGACTCAACGACATCACAGTGAAAACCGTTACCCTCTGCCTCTGCTCACCTCTGCTTTTGAGTTGCTCCAGGGAGCCACTGTTTTTACCAAGTTGGATCTCAGAAACGCTTACCACCTAGTGCGGATCCGGGGAGGGAGATGAATGGAAAACCGCATTCAATACACCAACAGGCCACTACGAGTATCTGGTTATGCCTTTTGGCCTCACCAATGCTCCTGCTGTGTTCCAGGCTCTAGTGAATGATGTACTGCGGGACATGTTAAACAAGTTTGTCTTCGTTTACCTGGATGACATCTTAATTTACTCCAGAAACCTGTCTGAACACACCCGCCATGTCCAGCAAGTCCTTCATCGTCTTCTGGAGAATTCCCTCTACGCCAAGGCAGAGAAATGTGAGTTTCACGTCAAGACAGTGGCCTTCCTGGGGTACATAGTGGCAGAAGGAAGTATCCAAATGGATCCTGCCAAAGTATCAGCAGTCACTTCGTGGCCAGTTCCGGAGAACAGAAAGAAGCTGCAACAGTTTCTGGGGTTTGCTAACTTCTATAGGAAGTTTATCCGGAACTACAGTACCGTTGCTGCCCCTCTCACTGCTCTAACCAGCACCAAGCAACCCTTCACCTGGACCCCAGCAGCCGACAAAGCCTTCAGTACCCTCAAGGTGAGGTTCACCTCCGCTCCCATCCTCCAGATGCCTGATGTGGACCGGCAATTCATTGTGGAGGTGGACGCCTCGGATGTGGGAGTTGGTGCTGTGATTTCTCAGTGGGCTGCGGAGGATAGGAAGCTCCATCCCTGTGCCTTTTTCTCACGTCGGTTGTCCCCCTCTGAGTGCAATTACGACATAGGGAACCGTGAGCTGCTGGCTGTGAAGCTTGCCTTGGAGGAGTGGCGTCACTGGCTGGAGGGGTCCACCATTCCATTTCTCGTTTGGACCGATCATAAGAACTTGGAGTACATCCGCACGGCCAAACGGTTGAACTCCAGGCAGTCCCGCTGGGCCCTGTTCTTCACCAGGTTTAATTTCACTCTGTCATACCGGCCTGGATCACGCAACACCAAGCCAGACGCCCTCTCCCGTCAATTCCAGAAGGATGACACCCCCTCCAAGGACCCTGTGTCGATTCTGCCAAGTCCCTGCATCGTTGCAGCTCTGACCTGGGCTGTTGAGGAACAGGTGCTGGAGGCTCTCCGTAACCAGCCAGGTCCCAGCACTTGCCCAGCTGACCGCCTTTTTGTCCCCGAAGACCTGAGGTCCCAGGTCATTCAGTGGGGACATGACTCCCGCCTAGCTTGTCACCCTGGCTCCACCCGCACTTACAACCTGCTCGCCCAGAGGTTCTGGTGGCCCTCTCTGAGGAAGGATGTACGGGAATTCGTCCAAGCCTGCCCCATCTGCAACCAACACAAGTCGTCCTGCCAGCCCCCCAGCCGGATTGCTGCAGCCCCTGCCTGTGCCCAGACGTCCCTGGTCTCACATCGCCCTTGACTTTGTCACGGGGCTGCCCCCTTCAAGTGGCATGACCGTCATTCTCACCATCGTTGACCGTTTCAGCAAGATGGCACACTTCATTCCCCTCCCCAAGCTCCCAACCGCCAAGGGAGACCGCCCAGGTGGTCCTGGAACACGTCTTCCGGATCCACGGACTGCCAAGGGATGTTGTTTCTGACCGTGGTCCACAATTCTCCTCCGCTTTTTGGAAGGAGTTCTGTCACCTGCTGGGAGCCACAGTCAGTCTGACTTCCGGATTCCATCCCCAATCCAATGGGCAGTCAGAGCGGGCTAATCAGGAGCTCGAGAAGGCACTGCGATGCATGACTTCACGCAACCCCCACTCCTGGTCGCAGCAATTGACATGGGTGGAGTACGCACACAATTCTCTGACCTGCTCTGCCATCGGTATGTCCCCTTTCCAATGTGTTTATGGATACCAGCCTCCTCTATTTGCCAGCCAGGAGGAGGAGGTTACTTGCCCATCTGCACTTGCTTTTGCCCGTCGATGTCGCCGCACCTGGTCACAAGCCCGAGCCACACTCCTCAGGTCCGTTGCCAGCTACACTACCGGGGCCAACCGTCGGAGAATTCCTGCTCCCACCTACCATGTTGGTCAAAGGGTGTGGTTGTCATCGAAGAACCTGCCACTCAGGGTGGAGTCGCAGAAGCTGGCACCTCGGTTCATTGGCCCATTCCCTATCATAAGAGTGATTAGCCCAACTGCTGTCCGGCTCCAACTGCCTAATTCCCTGAGGGTGCACCCCACTTTCCATGTGTCTAAGATTAAGCCCATCCATGAGAGTCCGCTGGTCCCTGCTGCGCCTGGTCCTCCTCCTCCACGGCTCGTCGATGGTGGTCTGGTTTACACCGTCCGCCGCCTGCTTCGGTCCAGACGGAGGGGTAGGGGTCTCCAGTACCTCATTGACTGGGAGGGCTATGGACCTGAGGAAAGGACCTGGGTGCCAGCTAGTCGGATTGTGGATAGGACTCTCATCACCGCTTTCCACCAACGGCATCCTGATCAACCTGCAATCCGTAGGGGGCCGCCCCAGAGGGGTCCCTAACCGTCCGGCCCGCTCGGCTTCCTGTCCTGTGCCTGATCCTGTCTCGGGACCTGTCCCATCTCCCCGACCACGGCCCTCCGGCTTCCTCCGAGGATGAGGACGTTCACTCGGACCGTTCGGAGGAGTTCTAGCCCTCCTCCGGCTCCCCTCCTCCCGCCCGGCGTGGTGTTGCTCTTGGGACTTCTGGGGCCGTCCCTTGGGGGGGTTCTGTCATGAGCCCTCTCACTCCACCGGGTTACCACCTTAATTGGTTTCCACTATCTTCCACTCTGCTCACCTCCCTCTCTCTACTCAGCCTAACTAGCTCCACCTGTCCCTGCTCTGCTCGGCTCTAATTACTCTGCCAGCTGCGCTGCATTACCCACTAACCTCTCCCAGTATTTAAGGCCCTGTCTTTCAGCTCTCCGGTGTCAGATCGTCTGCAAAGCTCACACCCGGAACCTGTTTGCTCGCGCTTCTGGCTCACCCTGGTTTTGTGACCCCGGACCTGCCTGTTTATTGGATACTCTTCTGCCTTAGGAGATCCAGACCTGCTTCTGCCATTACGACTCCTGACTACTCTTCAATCCCGGTAACTCTGACCAGCCTTCTGCCTTGCTACTACGTATTTTGGATTCCCTTGAACTGTACTTCTGCCTGTTTTCATCCGCCCCGTTGTGTCTGTGTTTCCTCCCCCCCCAGGACTTCTGGACCACCAACCACCGGCGTCATCGGACGCATCGCTGCCACTGGGGGGAGGCACAGACCCAGCACATCGGACGGGATAACCCCTGGAGCCTTCACTCACTCCCTACATCCCTTTCCCCTTAAGTTTTAATAAACTTTCTGGTGTGACGCAATTGTGGTCCTCTTGTCGTCTGTCTGAACCGTGACACAATTATAGACTAAATACACTCAGCACTGTTTGAAACACCATTATAGACTAAATACAATGAGCTCTCTTTGAAACACCAATATAGACTAAATACCCTCAGCACAGTTTGAAACGACATTATAGACTAAATACCCTCAGCACTGTTTGAAACACCAATATAGACTAAATATAATCAGCACTGTTTGAAACACCATTATAGACTAAATACCCTCAGCACTGTTTGAAACACCATTATAGACTAAATATAAACAGCACTGTTTGAAACACCATTACAGAGTAAATACACTCAGCACTATTTGAAACACCATTATAGACTAAATATCCTCAGCTCTGTTTGAAACACCATTATAGACTAAATATAATCAGCACTGTTTGAAACACCATTATAGACTAAATACCCTCAGCACTGTTTGAAACACCATTATAGACTAAATATCCTCGGCACATGTTTGAAACACCATTATAGACTAAATACCCTCAGCACAGTTTGAAACAACATTATAGACTAAATATAATGAGCTCTGTTTGAAACAACAATATAGACTAAATACCCTCAGCTTTGTTTGAAACACTTATATAGACTAAATTTAATCAGCACTGTTTGAAACACCATTATAGACTAAATGTAATCAGCACTGTTTGAAACACCATTATAGACTAAATCTAATCAGCACTGTTTGAAACACCATAATAGACTAAATCTAATCAGCACAGTTTGAAACACCATTATAGACTAACTACCCTCAGCTTTGTTTGAAACACCATTATAGACTAAATATAATCAGCACTGTTTGAAACACCATTATAGACTAAATGTAATCAGCACTGTTCGAAATACCATTATAGACTAAATATAATCAGCTCTATTTGAAACACCATAATATACTAAATCTAATCAGCACTTTTTGAACCACCATTATAGACTAATTACACTCAGCACTGTTTGAAACTCCATAATAGACTAAATCTAATCAGCACTGTTTGAAACACCATTATAGACTAATTACACTCAGCACTGTTTGAAACACCATTATATACTAAATACCCTCAGCTCTGTTTGAATCACCATTATATACTAAATACCCTCAGCTTTGTTCAAAACACCATTATAGACTAAATCTAAATAGCACTGTTTGAACAACCATTATAGACTAATTACACTCAGCACTGTTGAAACACCATAATAGACTAAATCTAATCGGCACTGTTTAAAACACCATTATAAACTAAATACCCTCAGCTCTGTTTGAAACACCATTATAGACTGAATACACTCAGCACTGTTTGAAACACCATTATAGACTAATTACCCTCAGCACAGTTTGAAACAACATTATAGACTAAATACCCTCAGCACAGTTTTAAACACCATTATAGACTAAATACCCTCAGCACAGTTTGAAACGACATTATAGACTAAATACCCTCATCACTGTTTGAAACACCATTATAGACTAAATATAATCAGCACTGTTTGAAACACCATTATAGAGTAAATACACTCAGCACTGTTTGAAACAACATTATAGACTAAATATCCTCAGCTCTGTTTGAAAAACATTATAGACTAAATATAATCAGCACTGTTTGAAACACAATTATAGAATAAAAACCCTCAGCACTGTTTGAAACACCATTATAGACTAAATATCCTCGGCACATGTTTGAAACACCATTATAGACTAAATACCCTCAGCACAGTTTGAAACAACATTATAGACTAAATATAATGAGCTCTGTTTGAAACACCAATATAGACTAAATACCCTCAGCTTTGTTTGAAACACCATTATAGACCAAATATAATCCGCACTGTTTGAAACACCATTATAGACTAAATATAATCAGCTTTGTTCAAAACACCATTATAGACTAAATCTAAATAGCACTGTTTGAACAACCATTATAGACTAATTACACTCAGCACTGTTGAAACACCATAATAGACTAAATACCCTAAGCACTGTTTGAAACAACATTATAGACTAAATACCCTCAGCACCGTTTTAAACACCATTATAGACTAAATACCCTCAGCACAGTTTGAAACGACATTATAGACTAAATACCCTCAGCACTGTTTGAAACACCATTATAGACTAAATATAAACAGCACTGTTTGAAACACCATTATAGAGTAAATACACTCAGCACTGTTTGAAACACCATTATAGACTAAATATCCTCAGCTCTGTTTGAAACAACATTATAGACTAAATATAATCAGCACTGTTTGAAACACCATTATAGACTAAATACCCTCAGCACTGTTTGAAACACCATTATAGACTAAATATCCTCGGCACATGTTTGAAACACCATTATAGACTAAATACCCTCAGCACAGTTTGAAACAACATTATAGACTAAATATAATGAGCTCTGTTTGAAACAACAATATAGACTAAATACCCTCAGCTTTGTTTGAAACACCATTATAGACTAAATATACTCAGCACTGTTTGAAACACCATTATAGACTAAATATAATCAGCTTTGTTCAAAACACCATTATAGACTAAATCTAAATAGCACTGTTTGAACAACCATTATAGACTAATTACACTCAGCACTGTTGAAACACCATAATAGACTAAACACCCAAGCACAGTTTGAAACAACATTATAGACTAAATACCCTCAGCACCGTTTTAAACACCATTATAGACTAAATACCCTCAGCACAGTTTGAAACGACATTATAGACTAAATACCCTCAGCACTGTTTGAAACACCATTATAGACTAAATATAATCAGCACTGTTTGAAACACCATTATAGACTAAATACCCTCAGCACTGTTTGAAACACCATTATAGACTAAATATCCTCGGCACATGTTTGAAACACCATTATAGACTAAATACCCTCAGCACAGTTTGAAACAACATTATAGACTAAATATAATGAGCTCTGTTTGAAACAACAATATAGACTAAATACCCTCAGCTTTGTTTGAAACACTTTTATAGACTAAATTTAATCAGCACTGTTTGAAACACCATTATAGACTAAATATAATCAGCACTGTTTGAAACACCATTATAGACTAAATACCCTCAGCACTGTTTGAAACACCATTATAGACTAAATATCCTCGGCACATGTTTGATACACCATTATAGACTAAATACCCTCAGCACAGTTTGAAACAACATTATAGACTAAATATAATGAGCTCTGTTTGAAACAACAATATAGACTAAATACCCTCAGCTTTGTTTGAAACACCATTATAGACTAAATATACTCAGCACTGTTTGAAACACCATTATAGACTAAATATAATCAGCTTTGTTCAAAACACCATTATAGACTAAATCTAAATAGCACTGTTTGAACAACCATTATAGACTAATTACACTCAGCACTGTTGAAACACCATAATAGACTAAACACCCAAGCACAGTTTGAAACAACATTATAGACTAAATACCCTCAGCACCGTTTTAAACACCATTATAGACTAAATACCCTCAGCACAGTTTGAAACGACATTATAGACTAAATACCCTCAGCACTGTTTGAAACACCATTATAGACTAAATATAATCAGCACTGTTTGAAACACCATTATAGACTAAATACCCTCAGCACTGTTTGAAACACCATTATAGACTAAATATCCTCGGCACATGTTTGAAACACCATTATAGACTAAATACCCTCAGCACAGTTTGAAACAACATTATAGACTAAATATAATGAGCTCTGTTTGAAACAACAATATAGACTAAATACCCTCAGCTTTGTTTGAAACACTTTTATAGACTAAATTTAATCAGCACTGTTTGAAACACCATTATAGACTAAATGTAATCAGCACTGTTTGAAACACCATAATAGACTAAATCTAATCAGCACAGTTTGAAACACCATTATAGACTAACTACCCTCAGCTTTGTTTGAAACACCATTATAGACTAAATATAATCAGCACTGTTTGAAACACCATAATATATTAAATGTAATCAGCACTGTTTGAAACACAAATATAGACTAACTATAATCAGCAGTTATTGAAACACCATAATAGACTAAATCTAATCAGCACTGTTTGAAACACAATTTTAGACTAATTACACTCAGCACTGTTTGAAACACCATAATAGACTAAATCTAATCAGCACTGTTTGAAACATCATTATAGACTAATTACACTCAGCACTGTTTGAAACACCATTATAGACTAAATACCCTCAGCTCTGTTTGAAACACCATTATAGACTAAATACCCTCAGCTTTGTTTGAAACACCATTATAGACTAAATCTAAATAGCACTGTTTGAACAACCATTATAGACTAATTACACTCAGCACTGTTGAAACACCATAATAGACTAAATCTAATCGGCACTGTTTAAAACACCATTATAAACTAAATACCCTCAGCTCTGTTTGAAACACCATTATAGACTGAATACACTCAGCACTGTTTGAAACACCATTATAGACTAATTACCCTCAGCACAGTTTGAAACAACATTATAGACTAAATACCCTCAGCACAGTTTTAAACACCATTATAGACTAAATACCCTCAGCACAGTTTGAAACGACATTATAGACTAAATACCCTCATCACTGTTTGAAACACCATTATAGACTAAATATAATCAGCACTGTTTGAAACACCATTATAGAGTAAATACACTCAGCACTGTTTGAAACAACATTATAGACTAAATATCCTCAGCTCTGTTTGAAAAACATTATAGACTAAATATAATCAGCACTGTTTGAAACACAATTATAGAATAAAAACCCTCAGCACTGTTTGAAACACCATTATAGACTAAATATCCTCGGCACATGTTTGAAACACCATTATAGACTAAATACCCTCAGCACAGTTTGAAACAACATTATAGACTAAATATAATGAGCTCTGTTTGAAACACCAATATAGACTAAACACCCTCAGCTTTGTTTGAAACACCATTATAGACCAAATATAATCCGCACTGTTTGAAACACCATTATAGACTAAATATAATCAGCTTTGTTCAAAACACCATTATAGACTAAATCTAAATAGCACTGTTTGAACAACCATTATAGACTAATTACACTCAGCACTGTTGAAACACCATAATAGACTAAATACCCTAAGCACTGTTTGAAACAACATTATAGACTAAATACCCTCAGCACCGTTTTAAACACCATTATAGACTAAATACCCTCAGCACAGTTTGAAACGACATTATAGACTAAATACCCTCAGCACTGTTTGAAACACCATTATAGACTAAATATAAACAGCACTGTTTGAAACACCATTATAGAGTAAATACACTCAGCACTGTTTGAAACACCATTATAGACTAAATATCCTCAGCTCTGTTTGAAACAACATTATAGACTAAATATAATCAGCACTGTTTGAAACACCATTATAGACTAAATACCCTCAGCACTGTTTGAAACACCATTATAGACTAAATATCCTCGGCACATGTTTGAAACACCATTATAGACTAAATACCCTCAGCACAGTTTGAAACAACATTATAGACTAAATATAATGAGCTCTGTTTGAAACAACAATATAGACTAAATACCCTCAGCTTTGTTTGAAACACCATTATAGACTAAATATACTCAGCACTGTTTGAAACACCATTATAGACTAAATATAATCAGCTTTGTTCAAAACACCATTATAGACTAAATCTAAATAGCACTGTTTGAACAACCATTATAGACTAATTACACTCAGCACTGTTGAAACACCATAATAGACTAAACACCCAAGCACAGTTTGAAACAACATTATAGACTAAATACCCTCAGCACCGTTTTAAACACCATTATAGACTAAATACCCTCAGCACAGTTTGAAACGACATTATAGACTAAATACCCTCAGCACTGTTTGAAACACCATTATAGACTAAATATAATAAGCACTGTTTGAAACACCATTATAGACTAAATACCCTCAGCACTGTTTGAAACACGATTATAGACTACATATCCTCAGCACATGTTTGAAACACAATTATAGACTAAATAAACTCAGCACTGTTTGAAACACCAATATAGACTAAATACCATCAGCTTTGTTTGAAACACCATTATAGACTACATATAATCAGCTTTGTTCAAAACACCATTATAGACTAAATCTAAATAGCACTGTTTGAACAACCATTATAGACTAATTACACTCAGCACTGTTGAAATACCATAATAGACTAAATACCCTAAGCACTGTTTGAAACAACATTATAGACTAAATACCCTCAGCACCGTTTTAAACACCATAATAGACTAAATACCCTCAGCACAGTTTGAAACGACATTATAGACTAAATACCCTCAGCACCGTTTTAAACACCATTATAGACTAAATACCCGCAGCACAGTTTGAAACGACATTATAGACTAAATACCCTCAGCACTGTTTGAAACACCATTATAGACTAAATATAATAAGCACTGTTTGAAACACCATTATAGACTAAATACCCTCAGCACTGTTTGAAACACCATTATAGACTAAATATCCTCAGCACATGTTTGAAACACAATTATAGACTAAATACACTCAGCACTGTTTGAAACACCATTATAGACTAAATATAATGAGCTCTGTTTGAAACACCACTATAGACTAAATACCCTCAGCTTTGTTTGAAACACAATTATAGACTAAATATAATCAGCACTGTTTGAAACACCATTATAGACTAAATGTAATCAGCACTGTTTGAAACACCATTATAGACTAAATACCCTCAGCACTGTTTGAAACACCACTATAGACTAAATACCCTCAGCTCTGTTTGAAACAGCATTATAGACTAAATACCCTCAGCACTGTTTGAAACACCATTATAGACTACATATAATCAATACTGTTTGAAACACCATAATAGACTAAATCTAATCAGCTCTGTTTGAAACACCATTATAGACTAAATACCCTCAGCACTGTTTGAAACACCACTATAGACTAAATACCCTCAGCTCTGTTTGAAACAGCATTATAGACTAAATACCCTCAGCTTTGTTTGAAACACAATTATAGACTAAATATAATCAGCACGGTTTGAAACACCATAATAGACTAAATCTAATCAGCTCTGTTTGAAACACCATTATAGACTAAATACCCTCAGCACAGTTTGAAACAACATTATAGACTAAATATAATGAGCTCTGTTTGAAACAACAATATAGACTAAATACCCTCAGCTTTGTTTGAAACACCATTATAGACTAAATATAATCAGCACTGTTTGAAACATCATTATAGACTAAATATAATCAACTTTGTTCAAAACACCATTATAGACTAAATCTAAATAGCACTGTTTGAACAACCATTATAGACTAATTACACTCAGCACTCTTGAAACACCATAATAGACTAAATACCCTAAGCACAGTTTGAAACAACATTATAGACTAAATACCCTCAGCACCGTTTTAAACACCATTATAGACTAAATACCCGCAGCACAGTTTGAAACGACATTATAGACTAAATACCCTCAGCACTGTTTGAAACACCATTATAGACTAAATATAATAAGCACTGTTTGAAACACCATTATAGACTAAATACCCTCAGCACTGTTTGAAACACCATTATAGACTAAATATCCTCAGCACATGTTTGAAACACAATTATAGACTAAATACACTCAGCACTGTTTGAAACACCATTATAGACTAAATATAATGAGCTCTGTTTGAAACACCACTATAGACTAAATACCCTCAGCTTTGTTTGAAACACCATTATAGACTAAATATAATCAGCACTGTTTGAAACACCATTATAGACTAAATGTAATCAGCACTGTTTGAAACACCATTATGTACTAAATACCCTCAGCTCTGTTTGAAACAGCATTATAGACTAAATACCCTCAGCACTGTTTGAAACACCATTATAGACTAAATATAATCAGCACTGTTTGAAACACCATTATAGAGTAAATACACTCAGCACTGTTTGAAACACCATTATAGAGTAAATACCCTCAGCTTTGTTCGAAACACCATTATAGACTAAATATAATCAGCTCTGTTTGAAACAACATTATAGACTATATATAATAAGCACTGTTTGAAACACAATTTTAGAGTAAATACACTCAGCACTGTTTGAAACACCATTTTAGACTAAATATCATCAACACTGTTTGAAACACCATTATAGACTAAATATCCTCATCTATGTTTGAAAAACCATTATAGAGAAATATAATCAGCACTGTTTGAAAAACCATTATCAACTAAATACCCTCAGCACTGTTTGAAATATCATTATAGACTAACTCTAATCAGCTTTGTTTGAAACACCATTATAGACTATATACACTCAGCAATGTTTGAAACACCATTATAGACTAAATACCCTCAGCTCTGTTTGAAACACCATTACAGACTAAATACCCTCAGCTTTGTTTGAAACACCATTATAGACTAAATATAATAAGCACTGTTTGAAACACCATTATAGACTAAATGTAATCAGCACTGTTTAAATCATCATTATAGACTACATATAATCAGCTCTGTTTGAAACACCATTATAGACTAAATATAATCAGCACTGTTTGAAACACCATAATAGACTAAATCTAATCAGCACTGTTTGAAACACCATTATAGACTAAATACCCTCAGCTTTGTTTGAAACACCATTATAGACTATATACACTCAGCAATGTTTGAAACACCATTATAGACTAAATACCCTCAGCTCTGTTTGAAACACCATTACAGACTAAATACCCTCAGCTTTGTTTGAAACACCATTATAGACTAAATATAATAAGCACTGTTTGAAACACCATTATAGACTAAATGTAATCAGCACTGTTTAAATCATCATTATAGACTACATATAATCAGCTCTGTTTGAAACAGCATTATAGACTAAATATAATCAGCACTGTTTGAAACACCATAATAGACTAAATCTAATCAGCACTGTTTGAAACACCATTATAGACTAAATACCCTCAGCTTTGTTTGAAACACCATTATAGACTTAATATAATTAGCACTGTTTGAAACACCATTATAGTCTAAATACCCTCAGCACTGTTTGAAACACCATTATAGACTAAATACACTCAGCAATGTTTGAAACACAATTATAGACTAAATATAATCAGCTCTGTTTGAAACACCAATATAGACTAAATACCCTCAGCTTTGTTTGAAACACCATTATAGACTAAATCTAATCAGCACTGTTTGAAACACCATTATAGACTAATTACACTCAGCACTGTTTGAAACACCATTATAGTCTAAATACCCTCAGCTCTGTTTGAATCACCATTATAGACTAAATACCCTCAGCTTTGTTCAAAACACCATTATAGACAAAATCTAAATAGCACTGTTTGAACCACCATTATAGACTAATTACACTCAGTACTGTTTGAAACACCATAATAGACTAAATCTAATCAGCACTGTTTAAAACACCATTATAGACTAAATACCCTCAGCTCTGTTTGAAACACCATTATAGACTGAATATAATCAGCACTGTTTGAAACACCATTATAGACTAAATGTAATCAGCACTGTTTAAATCATCATTATAGACTACATATAATCAGCTCTGTTTGAAACACCATTATAGACTAAATATAATCAGCACTGTTTGAAACACCAAATATAGACTAAATACCCTCAGCTTTGTTTGAAACACCATTATAGACTAAATATAATCAGCACTGTTTGAACTACCATTATAGTCTAATTACACTCAGCACTGTTTGAAACACCATAATAGACTAAATCTAATCAGCACTGTTTGAAACACCATTATAGACTAATTACACTCAGCACTGTTTGAAACACCATTATAGACTAAATACCCTCAGCTTTGTTTGAATCACCATTACAGACTAAATACCCTCAGCTTTGTTCAAAACACCATTATAGACTATATCTAAATAGAACTGTTTGAACCACGATTATAGACTAATTGCACTCAGTACTGCTTGAAACACAATTATAGACTAAATATAATCAGCTCTGTTTGAAACACCATTATAGACTAAATACCCTCAGCACTGTTTGAAACACCATTATAGAATAAATACTCTCAGCACTGTTTGAAACACCATTATGGACTAAATATAATCAGCTCTATTTGAAAGACCATTATAGACTAAATATATTCAGCACTGTTTGAAACACCATTATAGAGTAAATACCCTCAGCACTGTTTGAAACACCATTCTAGAATAAATACACTCAACACTGTTTGAAACACCATTAAGGACTAAATCTAATCAGCTCTGTTTTAAACACCATTATAGAATAAATACACTCAACACTGTTTGAAACACCATTATGGACTAAATCTAATCAGCTCTGTTTTAAACACCCTTATAGACTAAATACCCTCAGCTTTGTTTGAAACACCATTATATACTAAATACACTCAGCACTGTTTGAAACACCATTATATACTAAATATAATCAGCTCTATTTGAAAGACCATTATAGACTAAATATAATCAGCACTGTTTGAAACACCATTATAGAGTAAATACCCTCAGCTCTGTTTGAAACACCATTATAGAATAAATACACTCAACACTGTTTGAAACACCGTTATAGACTAAATCTAATCAGCACTGTTTGAAACACCATTATAGACTAATTACACTCAGCTTTGTTTGAAACACCATTATATACTAAATACACTCAGCACTGTTTGAAACACCATTATATACTAAATATAATCAGCTCTATTTGAAAGACCATTATAGACTAAATATAATCAGCACTGTTTGAAACACCATTATAGAGTAAATACCCTAAGATCTGTTTGAATCACCATTATAGACTAAATACCGTCAGCTTTGTTCAAAACACCATTATAGACTAAATCTAAATAGCACTGTTTGAACAATCATTATAGACTAATTACACTCAGCAGTGTTTGAAACACCATAATAGACTAAATCTAATCAGCTCTGTTTGAAACACCATTATAGACTAAATACTCTCAGCACTGTTTGAAACACCATTATAGACTAAATCTAATCAGCACTGTTTGAAACACCATAATGGACTAAATATAATCAGCACTGTTTGAAACACCATTATAGAGTAAATACCCTCAGCACTGTTTGAAACACCATTATAGACTGAATATAATCAGCACTGTTTGAAACACCATTATAGAGTAAATACAGTCAGCACTTTTTGAAACACCATTATAGACTAAATATCCTCAGCTCTGTTTGAAACACCATTATAGACTAAATATAATCAGCACTGTTTGAAACACCATTATAGACTAAATACCCTCAGCACTGTTTGAAACTCCATTATAGACTAAATATCCTCAGCACATGTTTGAAACACCATCATAGACTAAATACCCTCAGCACAGTTTGAAACAACATTATAGACTAAATACCCTCAGCACAGTTTTAAACACCATTATAGACTAATTACACTCACCTTTGTTTGAAACACCATTATAAACTAATTACACTCAGCACTGTTTGAAAGACCATTATAGACTAAATACACTCAGCAAAGTTTTAAACACCATTATAGACTAAATACCCTCAGCACAGTTTGAAACGACATTATAGACTAAATACATTCAGCACTGTTTGAAACACCATTATAGACTAAAAACCCTCAGCACTGTTTGAAACACCATTATAGACTAAATAAACTCAGCACTGTTTGAAACACAGTTATAGACTAAATCTAATCAGCACTGTTTGAAATACCATTATAGACTAAATACCCTCAGCTCTGTTTGAAACATCGTTATAGACTAAATACCTTCAGCTCAGTTTGAAACACCATTATAGACTAAATACTCTCAGCACTGTTTGAAACACCATTATAGACTAAATCTAATCAGCACTGTTTGAAACACCATTATAGACTAAATACCCTCAGCTCTGTTTGAATCACCATTATAGACTAAATACCATCAGCTTTGTTCAAAACACCATTATAGACTAAATCTAAATAGCACTGTTTGAACAATCATTATAGACTAATTACAGTCAGCACTTTTTGAAACACCATTATAGACTAAATATCCTCAGCTCTGTTTGAAACACCATTATAGACTAAATATAATCAGCACTGTTTGAAACACCATTATAGACTAAATACTGTCAGCTTTGTTCAAAACACCATTATAGACTAAATCTAAATAGCACTGTTTGAACAATCATTATAGACTAATTACACTCAGCAGTGTTTGAAACACCATAATAGACTAAATCTAATCAGCTCTGTTTGAAACACCATTATAGACTAAATACTCTCAGCACTGTTTGAAACACCATTATAGACTACATCTAATCAGCACTGTTTGAAACACCATAATGGACTAAATATAATCAGCACTGTTTGAAACACCATTATAGAGTAAATACCCTCAGCACTGTTTGAAACACCATTATAGACTAAATATCCTCAGCTCTGTTTGAAACACCATTATAGACTAAATATAATCAGCACTGTTTGAAACACCATTATAGACTAAATACCCTCAGCACTGTTTGAAACTCCATTATAGACTAAATATCCTCAGCACATGTTTGAAACACCATCATAGACTAAATACCCTCAGCACAGTTTGAAACAACATTATAGACTAAATACCCTCAGCACAGTTTTAAACACCATTATAGACTAATTACACTCACCTTTGTTTGAAACACCATTATAAACTAATTACACTCAGCACTGTTTGAAAGACCATTATAGACTAAATACACTCAGCAAAGTTTTAAACACCATTATAGACTAAATACCCTCAGCACAGTTTGAAACGACATTATAGACTAAATACATTCAGCACTGTTTGAAACACCATTATAGACTAAAAACCCTCAGCACTGTTTGAAACACCATTATAGACTAAATAAACTCAGCACTGTTTGAAACACAGTTATAGACTAAATCTAATCAGCACTGTTTGAAATACCATTATAGACTAAATACCCTCAGCTCTGTTTGAAACATCGTTATAGACTAAATACCTTCAGCTCAGTTTGAAACACCATTATAGACTAAATACTCTCAGCACTGTTTGAAACACCATTATAGACTAAATCTAATCAGCACTGTTTGAAACACCATTATAGACTAAATACCCTCAGCTCTGTTTGAATCACCATTATAGACTAAATACCCTCAGCTTTGTTCAAAACACCATTATAGACTAAATCTAAATAGCACTGTTTGAACAATCATTATAGACTAATTACAGTCAGCACTTTTTGAAACACCATTATAGACTAAATATCCTCAGCTCTGTTTGAAACACCATTATAGACTAAATATAATCAGCACTGTTTGAAACACCATTATAGACTAAATACCGTCAGCTTTGTTCAAAACACCATTATAGACTAAATCTAAATAGCACTGTTTGAACAATCATTATAGACTAATTACACTCAGCAGTGTTTGAAACACCATAATAGACTAAATCTAATCAGCTCTGTTTGAAACACCATTATAGACTAAATACTCTCAGCACTGTTTGAAACACCATTATAGACTAAATCTAATCAGCACTGTTTGAAACACCATAATGGACTAAATATAATCAGCACTGTTTGAAACACCATTATAGAGTAAATACCCTCAGCACTGTTTGAAACACCATTATAGACTGAATATAATCAGCACTGTTTGAAACACCATTATAGAGTAAATACAGTCAGCACTTTTTGAAACACCATTATAGACTAAATATCCTCAGCTCTGTTTGAAACACCATTATAGACTAAATATAATCAGCACTGTTTGAAACACCATTTTAGACTAAATACCATCAGCACTGTTTGAAACTCCATTATAGACTAAATATCCTCAGCACATGTTTGAAACACCATCATAGACTAAATACCCTCAGCACAGTTTGAAACAACATTATAGACTAAATACCCTCAGCACAGTTTTAAACACCATTATAGACTAATTACACTCACCTTTGTTTGAAACACCATTATAAACTAATTACACTCAGCACTGTTTGAAAGACCATTATAGACTAAATACACTCAGCAAAGTTTTGAACACCATTATAGACTAAATACCCTCAGCACAGTTTGAAACGACATTATAGACTAAATACCCTCAGCACTGTTTGAAACACCATTATAGACTAAAAACCCTCAGCACTGTTTGAAACACCATTATAGACTAAATAAACTCAGCACTGTTTGAAACACAGTTATAGACTAAATCTAATCAGCACTGTTTGAAATACCATTATAGACTAAATACCCTCAGCTCTGTTTGAAACATCGTTATAGACTAAATACCTTCAGCTCTGTTTGAAACACCATTATAGACTAAATACTCTCAGCACTGTTTGAAACACCATTATAGACTAAATCTAATCAGCACTGTTTGAAACACCATTATAGACTAAATACCCTCAGCTCTGTTTGAATCACCATTATAGACTAAATACCCTCAGCTTTGTTCAAAACACCATTATAGACTAAATCTAAATAGCACTGTTTGAACAATCATTATAGACTAATTACAGTCAGCACTTTTTGAAACACCATTATAGACTAAATATGCTCAGCTCTGTTTGAAACACCATTATAGACTAAATATAATCAGCACTGTTTGAAACACCATTATAGACTAAATACACTCACCTTTGTTTGAAACACCATTATAAACTAATTACACTCAGCACTGTTTGAAAGACCATTATAGACTAAATACACTCAGCACAGTTTTAAACACCATTATAGACTAAATACCCTCAGCACAGTTTGAAACGACATTATAGACTAAATACCCTCAGCACTGTTTGAAACACCATTATAGACTAAAAACCCTCAGCACTGTTTGAAACACCATTATAGACTAAATAAACTCAGCACTGTTTGAAACACAGTTATAGACTAAATCTAATCAGCACTGTTTGAAACACCATTATAGACTAAAGACCCTCAGCTCTGTTTGAAACATCGTTATAGACTAAATACCTTCAGCTCTGTTTGAAACACCATTATAGACTAAATCCTCTCAGCACTGTTTGAAACACCATTATAGACTAAATCTAATCAGCACTGTTTGAAACACCATTATAGACTAAATACCCTCAGCTTTGTTCAAAACACCATTATAGACTAAATCTAAATAGCACTGTTTGAACAATCATTATAGACTAATTACACTCAGCACTGTTTGAAACACCATAATAGACTAAATCTAATCAGCTCTGTTTGAAACACCATTATAGACGAAAAATATAATCAGCACTGTTTGAAACACCATTATAGAGTAAATACCCTCAGCACTGTTTGAAACACCATTATAGACTAAATACCCTCAGCTCTGTTTGAAACACCATTATAGACTAAATACCCTCAGCTCTGTTTGAAACACCATTATAGACTAAATATTATCAGCACTGTTTGAAACACCATTATATACTAAATATAATCAGCTCTGTTTGAAAGACCATTATAGACTAAATATAATCAGCACTGTTTGAAACACCATAATAGACTAAATATAATCAGCACTGTTTGAAACACCATTATAGACTAAATACCCTCAGCACTGTTTGAAACTCCATTATAGACTAAATACCCTCAGCACAGTTTGAAACAACATTATAGACTAAATACCCTCAGTACAGTTTTAAACACCATTATAGACTAATTACACTCACCTTTGTTTGAAACACCATTATAAACTAATTACACTCAGCACTGTTTGAAAGACCATTATAGACTAAATACACTCAGCACAGTTTTAAACACCATTATAGACTAAATACCCTCAGCACAGTTTGAAACGACATTATAGACTAAATACCCTCAGCACTGTTTGAAACACCATTATAGACTAAAAACCCTCAGCACTGTTTGAAACACCATTATAGACTAAATAAACTCAGCACTGTTTGAAACACAGTTATAGACTAAATCTAATCAGCACTGTTTGAAACACCATTATAGACTAAAGACCCTCAGCTCTGTTTGAAACATCGTTATAGACTAAATACCTTCAGCTCTGTTTGAAACACCATTATAGACTAAATACTCTCAGCACTGTTTGAAACACCATTATAGACTAAATCTAATCAGCACTGTTTGAAACACCATTATAGACTAAATACCCTCAGCTTTGTTCAAAACACCATTATAGACTAAATCTAAATAGCACTGTTTGAACAATCATTATAGACTAATTACACTCAGCACTGTTTGAAACACCATAATAGACTAAATCTAATCAGCTCTGTTTGAAACACCATTATAGACGAAAAATATAATCAGCACTGTTTGAAACACCATTATAGAGTAAATACCCTCAGCACTGTTTGAAACACCATTATAGACTAAATACCCTCAGCTCTGTTTGAAACACCATTATAGACTAAATACCCTCAGCTCTGTTTGAAACACCATTATAGACTAAATATTATCAGCACTGTTTGAAACACCATTATATACTAAATATAATCAGCTCTGTTTGAAAGACCATTATAGACTAAATATAATCAGCACTGTTTGAAACACCATAATAGACTAAATATAATCAGCACTGTTTGAAACACAATTATAGACTAAATATAATCAGCTCTGTTTGAAACACCAATATAGACTAATTACACTCAGCACTGTTTGAAACACCATAATAGACTAAATCTAATCAGCTCTGTTTGAAACACCATTATAGACGAAAAATATAATCAGCACTGTTTGAAACACCATTATAGAGTAAATACCCTCAGCACTGTTTGAAACACCATTATAGACTAAATACCCTCAGCTCTGTTTGAAACACCATTATAGACTAAATACCCTCAGCTCTGTTTGAAACACCATTATAGACTAAATATTATCAGCACTGTTTGAAACACCATTATATACTAAATATAATCAGCTCTGTTTGAAAGACCATTATAGACTAAATATAATCAGCACTGTTTGAAACACCATAATAGACTAAATATAATCAGCACTGTTTGAAACACAATTATAGACTAAATATAATCAGCTCTGTTTGAAACACCAATATAGACTAAATACCCTCAGCACTGTTTGAAACACCATTATAGAATAAATACTCTCAGCACTGTTTGAAACACCATTATGGACTAAATCTAATCAGCTCTGTTTGAAAGACCATTACAGACTAAATATAATCAGCACTGTTTGAAACACCATTATAGACTAAATATAATCAGCTCTGTTTGAAACACCATTATAGACTAAATATAATCAGCACTGTTTGAAACACCATTATAGAGTAAATACCCTCAGCACTGTTTGAAACACCATTATAGACTAAATATAATCAGCACTGTTTGAAACACCATTATAGACTAAATACCCTCAGCACCGTTTGAAACACCATTATGGACTAAATCTAATCAGCTCTGTTTTAAACACCATTATAGAATAAATACACTCAACACTGTTTGAAACACCATTATGGACTAAATATAATCAGCTCTATTTGAAAGACCATTATAGACTAAATATATTCAGCACTGTTTGAAACACCATTATAGAGTAAATACCCTCAGCACTGTTTGAAACACCATTCTAGAATAAATACACTCAACACTGTTTGAAACACCATTAAGGACTAAATCTAATCAGCTCTGTTTTAAACACCATTATAGAATAAATACACTCAACACTGTTTGAAACACCATTATGGACTAAATCTAATCAGCTCTGTTTTAAACACCCTTATAGACTAAATACCCTCAGCTTTGTTTGAAACACCATTATATACTAAATACACTCAGCACTGTTTGAAACACCATTATATACTAAATATAATCAGCTCTATTTGAAAGACCATTATAGACTAAATATAATCAGCACTGTTTGAAACACCATTATAGAGTAAATACCCTCAGCTCTGTTTGAAACACCATTATAGAATAAATACACTCAACACTGTTTGAAACACCGGTATAGACTAAATCTAATCAGCACTGTTTGAAACACCATTATAGACTAATTACACTCAGCTTTGTTTGAAACACCATTATAAACTAATTACACTCAGCACTGTTTGAAAGACCATTATAGACTAAATACACTCAGCACAGTTTTAAACACCATTATAGACTAAATACCCTCAGCACAGTTTGAAACGACATTATAGACTAAATACCCTCAGCACTGTTTGAAAAACCATTATAGACTAAAAACCCTCAGCACTGTTTGAAACACCATTATAGACTAAATAAACTCAGCACTGTTTGAAACACAGTTATAGACTAAATTTAATCAGCACAGTTTGAAACACCATTATAGACTAAATACCCTAAGATCTGTTTGAATCACCATTATAGACTAAATACATTCAGCTCTGTTTGAAACACCATTATAGACTAAATACTCTCAGCACTGTTTGAAACACCATTATATACTAAATCTAATCAGCACTTTTGAAACACCATTATAGACTAAATACCCTCAGCACAGTTTTAAACACCATTAGATACTAAATACCCTCAGCACAGTTTGAAACGACATTATAGACTAAATACCCTCAGCACTGTTTGAAACACCATTATATACTAAAAACCCTCAGCACTGTTTGAAACACCATTATAGACTAAATACACTTAGCACTGTTTGAAACACCGTTATAGACTAAATCTAATCAGCACTATTTGAAACACCATTATAGACTAATTACACTCACCACTGTTTGAAACACCATTATAGACTAAATACCCTCAGCTCTGTTTGAATCACCATTACAGACTAAATACCATCAGCTTTGTTCAAAATTCCATTATAGACTAAATCTAAATAGAACTGTTTGAACCACCATTATAGACTAATTACACTCAATACTGTTTGAAACACCATAATAGACTAAATCTAATCAGCTCTGTTTGAAACACCATTGTAGACTAAATACTCTCAGCACTGTTTGAAACACCATTATAGACTAAATCTAATCAGCACTGTTTGAAACACCATTATGGACTAAACATAACCAGCTCTGTTTGAAACACCATTATAGACGAAATATAATCAGCACTGTTTGAAACACCATTATAGAGTAAATACCCTCAGCACTGTTTGAAACACCATTATAGACTGAATATAATCAGCACTGTTTGAAACACCATTATAGAGTAAATACAGTCAACACTTTTTGAAACACCATTATAGACTAAATATCCTCAGCTCTGTTTGAAACACCATTATAGACTAAATACCCTCAGCACTGTTTGAAACACCATTATAGACTAAATATCCTCAGCACATGTTTGAAACACCATCATAGACTAAATACCCTCAGCACAGTTTGAAACAACATTATAGACTAAATACCCTCAGCACAGTTTAAACACCATTATAGACTAAATACCCTCAGCACAGTTTTAAACACCATTATAGACTAAATACCCTCAGCACAGTTTGAAACGACATTATAGACTAAATACCCTCAGCACTGTTTGAAACACAATTATAGACTAAAAACCCTCAGCACAGTTTGAAACACCATTATAGACTAAATACACTTAGCAATGTTTGAAACACCGTTATAGACTAAATCTAATCAGCACTGTTTGAAACACAATTATAGACTAATTACACTCAGCTTTGTTTGAAACACCATTATAAACTAATTACACTCAGCACTGTTTGAAAGACCATTATAGACTAAATACACTCAGCACAGTTTTAAACACCATTATAGACTAAATACCCTCAGCACAGTTTGAAACGACATTATAGACTAAATACCCTCAGCACTGTTTGAAACACCATTATAGACTAAAAACCCTCAGCACTGTTTGAAACACCATTATAGACTAAATAAACTCAGCACTGTTTGAAACACAGTTATAGACTAAATCTAATCAGCACTGTTTGAAACACCATTATAGACTAAATACCCTCAGCTCTGTTTGAAACATCGTTATAGACTAAATACCTTCAGCTCTGTTTGAAACACCATTATAGACTAAATACTCTCAGCACTGTTTGAAACACCATTATAGACTAAATCTAATCAGCACTGTTTGAAACACCATTATAGACTAAATACCCTCAGCTCTGTTTGAATCACCATTATAGACTAAATACCCTCAGCTTTGTTCAAAACACCATTATAGACTAAATCTAAATAGCACTGTTTGAACAATCATTATAGACTAATTACACTCAGCACTGTTTGAAACACCATAATAGACTAAATCTAATCAGCTCTGTTTGAAACACCATTATAGACTAAATACTCTCAGCACTGTTTGAAACACCATTATAGACTAAATCTAATCAGCACTATTGAAAACACCATTATGGACTAAATATAATCAGCTCTGTTTGAAACACCATTATAGACGAAAAATATAATCAGCACTGTTTGAAACACCATTATAGAGTAAATACCCTCAGCACTGTTTGAAACACCATTATAGACTAAATACCCTCAGCTCTGTTTGAAACACCATTATAGACTAAATACCCTCAGCTCTGTTTGAAACACCATTATAGACTAAATATTATCAGCACTGTTTGAAACACCATTATATACTAAATATAATCAGCTCTGTTTGAAAGACCATTATAGACTAAATATAATCAGCACTGTTTGAAACACCATAATAGACTAAATATAATCAGCACTGCTTGAAACACAATTATAGACTAAATATAATCAGCTCTGTTTGAAACACCATTATAGACTAAATACCCTCAGCACTGTCTGAAACACCATTATAGAATAAATACTCTCAGCACTGTTTGAAACACCATTATGGACTAAATCTAATCAGCTCTGTTTGAAAGACCATTACAGACTAAATATAATCAGCTCTGTTTGAAACACCATTATAGACTAAATATAATCAGCACTGTTTGAAACACCATTATAGAGTAAATACCCTCAGCACTGTTTGAAACACCATTATAGACTAAATATAATCAGCTCTGTTTGAAACACCATTATAGACTAAATATAATCAGCACTGTTTGAAAACCCATTATAGACTAAATACCCTCAGCACCGTTTGAAACACCATTATGGACTAAATCTAATCAGCTCTGTTTTAAACACCATTATAGAATAAATACACTCAACACTGTTTGAAACACCATTATGGACTAAATATAATCAGCTCTATTTGAAAGACCATTATAGACTAAATATATTCAGCACTGTTTGAAACACCATTATAGAGTAAATACCCTCAGCACTGTTTGAAACACCATTCTAGAATAAATACACTCAACACTGTTTGAAACACCATTAAGGACTAAATCTAATCAGCTCTGTTTTAAACACCATTATAGAATAAATACACTCAACACTGTTTGAAACACCATTATGGACTAAATCTAATCAGCTCTGTTTTAAACACCCTTATAGACTAAATACCCTCAGCTTTGTTTGAAACACCATTATATACTAAATACACTCAGCAATGTTTGAAACACCATTATATACTAAATATAATCAGCTCTATTTGAAAGACCATTATAGACTAAATATAATCAGCACTGTTTGAAACACCATTATAGAGTAAATACCCGCAGCTCTGTTTGAAACACCATTATAGAATAAATACACTCAACACTGTTTGAAACACCGTTATAGACTAAATCTAATCAGCACTGTTTGAAACACCATTATAGACTAATTACACTCAGCTTTGTTTGAAACACCATTATAAACTAATTACACTCAGCACTGTTTGAAAGACCATTATAGAATAAATACACTCAGCACAGTTTTAAACACCATTATAGACTAAATACCCTCAGCACAGTTTGAAACGACATTATAGACTAAATACCCTCAGCACTGTTTGAAAAACCATTATAGACTAAAAACCCTAAGCACTGTTTGAAACACCATTATAGACTAAATAAACTCAGCACTGTTTGAAACACAGTTATAGACTAAATTTAATCAGCACAGTTTGAAACACCATTATAGACTAAATACCCTAAGATCTGTTTGAATCACTATTATAGACTAAATACCGTCAGCTTTGTTCAAAACACCATTATAGACTAAATCTAAATAGCACTGTTTGAACAATCATTATAGACTAATTACACTCAGCAGTGTTTGAAACACCATAATAGACTAAATCTAATCAGCTCTGTTTGAAACACCATTATAGACTAAATACTCTCAGCACTGTTTGAAACACCATTATAGACTAAATCTAATCAGCACTGTTTGAAACACCATAATGGACTAAATATAATCAGCACTGTTTGAAACACCATTATAGAGTAAATACCCTCAGCACTGTTTGAAACACCATTATAGACTGAATATAATCAGCACTGTTTGAAACACCATTATAGAGTAAATACAGTCAGCACTTTTTGAAACACCATTATAGACTAAATATCCTCAGCTCTGTTTGAAACACCATTATAGACTAAATCTAATCAGCACTGTTTGAAACACCATAATGGACTAAATATAATCAGCACTGTTTGAAACACCATTATAGAGTAAATACCCTCAGCACTGTTTGAAACACCATTATAGACTGAATATAATCAGCACTGTTTGAAACACCATTATAGAGTAAATACAGTCAGCACTTTTTGAAACACCATTATAGACTAAATATCCTCAGCTCTGTTTGAAACACCATTATAGACTAAATATAATCAGCACTGTTTGAAACACCATTATAGACTAAATACCCTCAGCACTGTTTGAAACTCCATTATAGACTAAATATCCTCAGCACATGTTTGAAACACCATCATAGACTAAATACCCTCAGCACAGTTTGAAACAACATTATAGACTAAATACCCTCAGCACAGTTTTAAACACCATTATAGACTAATTACACTCACCTTTGTTTGAAACACCATTATAAACTAATTGCACTCAGCACTGTTTGAAAGACCATTATAGACTAAATACACTCAGCAAAGTTTTAAACACCATTATAGACTAAATACCCTCAGCACAGTTTGAAACGACATTATAGACTAAATACCCTCAGCACTGTTTGAAACACCATTATAGACTAAAAACCCTCAGCACTGTTTGAAACACCATTATAGACTAAATAAACTCAGCACTGTTTGAAACACAGTTATAGACTAAATCTAATCAGCACTGTTTGAAATACCATTATAGACTAAATACCCTCAGCTCTGTTTGAAACATCGTTATAGACTAAATACCTTCAGCTCTGTTTGAAACACCATTATAGACTAAATACTCTCAGCACTGTTTGAAACACCATTATAGACTAAATCTAATCAGCACTGTTTGAAACACCATTATAGACTAAATACCCTCAGCTCTGTTTGAATCACCATTATAGACTAAATACCCTCAGCTTTGTTCAAAACACCATTATAGACTAAATCTAAATAGCACTGTTTGAACAATCATTATAGACTAATTACAGTCAGCACTTTTTGAAACACCATTATAGACTAAATATCCTCAGCTCTGTTTGAAACACCATTATAGACTAAATATAATCAGCACTGTTTGAAACACCATTATAGACTAAATATCCTCAGCACATGTTTGAAACACCATCATAGACTAAATACCCTCAGCACAGTTTGAAACAACATTATAGACTAAATACCCTCAGTACAGTTTTAAACACCATTATAGACTAATTACACTCACCTTTGTTTGAAACACCATTATAAACTAATTACACTCAGCACTGTTTGAAAGACCATTATAGACTAAATACACTCAGCACAGTTTTAAACACCATTATAGACTAAATACCCTCAGCACAGTTTGAAACGACATTATAGACTAAATACCCTCAGCACTGTTTGAAACACCATCATAGACTATAAACCCTCAGCACTGTTTGAAACACCATTATAGACTAAATAAACTCAGCACTGTTTGAAACACAGTTATAGACTAAATCTAATCAGCACTGTTTGAAACACCATTATAGATTAAATACCCTCAGCTCTGTTTGAAACATCGTTATAGACTAAATACCTTCAGCTCTGTTTGAAACACCATTATAGACTAAATACTCTCAGCACTGTTTGAAACACCATTATATACTAAATCTAATCAGCACTGTTTGAAACACCATTATAGACTAAATACCCTCAGCTTTGTTCAAAACACCATTATAGACTAAATCTAAATAGCACTGTTTGAACAATCATTATAGACTAATTACACTCAGCACTGTTTGAAACACCATAATAGACTAAATCTAATCAGCTCTGTTTGAAACACCATTATAGACGAAAAATATAATCAGCACTGTTTGAAACACCATTATAGAGTAAATACCCTCAGCACTGTTTGAAACACCATTATAGACTAAATACCCTCAGCTCTGTTTGAAACACCATTATAGACTAAATACCCTCAGCTCTGTTTGAAACACCATTATAGACTAAATATTATCAGCACTGTTTGAAACACCATTATATACTAAATATAATCAGCTCTGTTTGAAAGACCATTATAGACTAAATATAATCAGCACTGTTTGAAACACCATAATAGACTAAATATAATCAGCACTGTTTGAAACACAATTATAGACTAAATATAATCAGCTCTGTTTGAAACACCATTATAGACTAAATACCCTCAGCACTGTTTGAAACACCATTATAGAATAAATACTCTCAGCACTGTTTGAAACACCATTATGGACTAAATCTAATCAGCTCGGTTTGAAAGACCATTACAGACTAAATATAATCAGCACTGTTTGAAACACCATTATAGACTAAATATAATCAGCTCTGTTTGAAACACCATTATAGACTAAATATAATCAGCACTGTTTGAAACACCATTATAGAGTAAATACCCTCAGCACTGTTTGAAACACCATTATAGACTAAATATAATCAGCTCTGTTTGAAACACCATTATAGACTAAATATAATCAGCACTGTTTGAAACACCATTATAGACTAAATACCCTCAGCACCGTTTGAAACACCATTATGGACTAAATCTAATCAGCTCTGTTTTAAACACCATTATAGAATAAATACACTCAACACTGTTTGAAACACCATTATGGACTAAATATAATCAGCTCTATTTGAAAGACCATTATAGACTAAATATATTCAGCACTGTTTGAAACACCATTATAGAGTAAATACCCTCAGCACTGTTTGAAACACCATTCTAGAATAAATACACTCAACACTGTTTGAAACACCATTAAGGACTAAATCTAATCAGCTCTGTTTTAAACACCATTATAGAATAAATACACTCAACACTGTTTGAAACACCATTATGGACTAAATCTAATCAGCTCTGTTTTAAACACCCTTATAGACTAAATACCCTCAGCTTTGTTTGAAACACCATTATATACTACATACACTCAGCACTGTTTGAAACACCATTATATACTAAATATAATCAGCTCTATTTGAAAGACCATTATAGACTAAATATAATCAGCACTGTTTGAAACACCATTATAGAGTAAATACCCTCAGCTCTGTTTGAAACACCATTATAGAATAAATACACTCAACACTGTTTGAAACACCGGTATAGACTAAATCTAATCAGCACTGTTTGAAACACCATTATAGACTAATTACACTCAGCTTTGTTTGAAACACCATTATAAACTAATTACACTCAGCACTGTTTGAAAGACCATTATAGACTAAATACACTCAGCACAGTTTTAAACACCATTATAGACTAAATACCCTCAGCACAGTTTGAAACGACATTATAGACTAAATACCCTCAGCACTGTTTGAAAAACCATTATAGACTAAAAACCCTCAGCACTGTTTGAAACACCATTATAGACTAAATAAACTCAGCACTGTTTGAAACACAGTTATAGACTAAATTTAATCAGCACAGTTTGAAACACCATTATAGACTAAATACCCTAAGATCTGTTTGAATCACCATTATAGACTAAATACCGTCAGCTTTGTTCAAAACACCATTATAGACTAAATCTAAATAGCACTGTTTGAACAATCATTATAGACTAATTACACTCAGCAGTGTTTGAAACACCATAATAGACTAAATCTAATCAGCTCTGTTTGAAACACCATTATAGACTAAATACTCTCAGCACTGTTTGAAACACCATTATAGACTAAATCTAATCAGCACTGTTTGAAACACCATAATGGACTAAATATAATCAGCACTGTTTGAAACACCATTATAGAGTAAATACCCTCAGCACTGTTTGAAACACCATTATAGACTGAATATAATCAGCACTGTTTGAAACACCATTATAGAGTAAATACAGTCAGCACTTTTGAAACACCATTATAGACTAAATATCCTCAGCTCTGTTTGAAACACCATTATAGACTAAATATAATCAGCACTGTTTGAAACACCATTATAGACTAAATACCCTCAGCACTGTTTGAAACTCCATTATAGACTAAATATCCTCAGCACATGTTTGAAACACCATCATAGACTAAATACCCTCAGCACAGTTTGAAACAACATTATAGACTAAATACCCTCAGCACAGTTTTAAACACCATTATAGACTAATTACACTCACCTTTGTTTGAAACACCATTATAAACTAATTACACTCAGCACTGTTTGAAAGACCATTATAGACTAAATACACTCAGCACAGTTTGAAACACCATTATAGACTAAATACCCTCAGCACAGTTTGGAAACGACATTATAGACTAAATACCCTCAGCACTGTTTGAAACACCATTATAGACTAAAACCCTCAGCACTGTTTGAAACACCATTATAGACTAAATAAACTCAGCACTGTTTGAAACACAGTTATAGACTAAATCTAATCAGCACTGTTTGAAACACCATTATAGACTAAATACCCTCAGCTCTGTTTGAAACATCGTTATAGACTAAATACCTTCAGCTCTGTTTGAAACACCATTATAGACTAAATACTCTCAGCACTGTTTGAAACACCATTATAGACTAAATCTAATCAGCACTGTTTGAAACACCATTATAGACTAAATACCCTCAGCTCTGTTTGAATCACCATTATAGACTAAATACCCTCAGCTTTGTTCAAAAACACCATTATAGACTAAATCTAAATAGCACTGTTTGAACAATCATTATAGACTAATTACAGTCAGCACTTTTGAAACACCATTATAGACTAAATATCCTCAGCTCTGTTTGAAATACCATTATAGACTAAATATAATCAGCACTGTTTGAAACACCATTATAGACTAAATACCCTCAGCACTGTTTGAAACTCCATTATAGACTAAATATCCTCAGCACATGTTTGAAACACCATCATAGACTAAATACCCTCAGCACAGTTTGAAACAACATTATAGACTAAATACCCTCAGCTCTGTTTGAAACACCATTATGGACTAAATCTAATCAGCTCTGTTTTAAACACCATTATAGAATAAATACACTCAACACTGTTTGAAACACCATTATGGACTAAATATAATCAGCTCTATTTGAAAGACCATTATAGACTAAATATATTCAGCACTGTTTGAAACACCATTATAGAGTAAATACCCTCAGCACTGTTTGAAACACCATTCTAGAATAAATACACTCAACACTGTTTGAAACACCATTAGGACTAAATCTAATCAGCTCTGTTTTAAACACCATTATAGAATAAATACACTCAACACTGTTTGAAACACCATTATGGACTAAATCTAATCAGCTCTGTTTTAAACACCCTTATAGACTAAATACCCTCAGCTTTGTTTGAAACACCATTATATACTAAATACACTCAGCACTGTTTGAAACACCATTATATACTAAATATAATCAGCTCTATTTGAAAGACCATTATAGACTAAATATAATCAGCACTGTTTGAAACACCATTATAGAGTAAATACCGTCAGCTCTGTTTGAAACACCATTATAGAATAAATACACTCAGCACTGTTTGAAACACCGGTATAGACTAAATCTAATCAGCACTGTTTGAAACACCATTATAGACTAATTACACTCAGCTTTGTTTGAAACACCATTATAAACTAATTACACTCAGCACTGTTTGAAAGACCATTATAGACTAAATACACTCAGCACAGTTTTAAACACCATTATAGACTAAATACCCTCAGCACAGTTTGAAACGACATTATAGACTAAATACCCTCAGCACTGTTTGAAAAACCATTATAGACTAAAAACCCTCAGCACTGTTTGAAACACCATTATAGACTAAATAAACTCAGCACTGTTTGAAACACAGTTATAGACTAAATTTAATCAGCACAGTTTGAAACACCATTATAGACTAAATACCCTAAGATCTGTTTGAATCACCATTATAGACTAAATACCGTCAGCTTTGTTCAAAACACCATTATAGACTAAATCTAAATAGCACTGTTTGAACAATCATTATAGACTAATTACACTCAGCAGTGTTTGAAACACCATAATAGACTAAATCTAATCAGCTCTGTTTGAAACACCATTATAGACTAAATACACTCAACACTGTTTGAAACACCATTATGGACTAAATCTAATCAGCTCTGTTTTAAACACCCTTATAGACTAAATACCCTCAGCTTTGTTTGAAACACCATTATATACTAAATACACTCAGCACTGTTTGAAACACCATTATATACTAAATATAATCAGCTCTATTTGAAAGACCATTATAGACTAAATATAATCAGCACTGTTTGAAACACCATTATAGAGTAAATACCGTCAGCTCTGTTTGAAACACCATTATAGAATAAATACACTCAACACTGTTTGAAACACCGGTATAGACTAAATCTAATCAGCACTGTTTGAAACACCATTATAGACTAATTACACTCAGCTTTGTTTGAAACACCATTATAAACTAATTACACTCAGCACTGTTTGAAAGACCATTATAGACTAAATACACTCAGCACAGTTTTAAACACCATTATAGACTAAATACCCTCAGCACAGTTTGAAACGACATTATAGACTAAATACCCTCAGCACTGTTTGAAAAACCATTATAGACTAAAAACCCTCAGCACTGTTTGAAACACCATTATAGACTAAATAAACTCAGCACTGTTTGAAACACAGTTATAGACTAAATTTAATCAGCACAGTTTGAAACACCATTATAGACTAAATACCCTAAGATCTGTTTGAATCACCATTATAGACTAAATACCGTCAGCTTTGTTCAAAACACCATTATAGACTAAATCTAAATAGCACTGTTTGAACAATCATTATAGACTAATTACAGTCAGCACTTTTTGAAACACCATTATAGACTAAATATCCTCAGCTCTGTTTGAAACACCATTATAGACTAAATATAATCAGCACTGTTTGAAACACCATTATAGACTAAATACCCTCAGCACTGTTTGAAACTCCATTATAGACTAAATATCCTCAGCACATGTTTGAAACACCATCATAGACTAAATACCCTCAGCACAGTTTGAAACAACATTATAGACTAAATACCCTCAGTACAGTTTTAAACACCATTATAGACTAATTACACTCACCTTTGTTTGAAACACCATTATAAACTAATTACACTCAGCACTGTTTGAAAGACCATTATAGACTAAATACACTCAGCACAGTTTTAAACACCATTATAGACTAAATACCCTCAGCACAGTTTGAAACGACATTATAGACTAAATACCCTCAGCACTGTTTGAAACACCATTATAGACTAAATACTCTCAGCACTGTTTGAAACACCATTATAGACTAAATCTAATCAGCACTGTTTGAAACACCATTATAGACTAAATACCCTCAGCTCTGTTTGAATCACCATTATAGACTAAATACCCTCAGCTTTGTTCAAAACACCATTATAGACTAAATACCCTCAGCTCTGTTTGAATCACCATTATAGACTAAATACCCTCAGCTTTGTTCAAAACACCATTATAGACTAAATCTAAATAGCACTGTTTGAACAATCATTATAGACTAATTACACTCAGCACTGTTTGAAACACCATAATAGACTAAATCTAATCAGCTCTGTTTGAAACACCATTATAGACTAAATACTCTCAGCACTGTTTGAAACACCATTATAGACTAAATCTAATCAGCAATATTGAAAACACCATTATGGACTAAATATAATCAGCTCTGTTTGAAACACCATTATAGACGAAAAATATAATCAGCACTGTTTGAAAGACCATTATAGAGTAAATACCCTCAGCACTGTTTGAAACACCATTATAGACTAAATACCCTCAGCTCTGTTTGAAACACCATTATAGACTAAATACCCTCAGCTCTGTTTGAAACACCATTATAGACTAAATATTATCAGCACTGTTTGAAACACCTTTATATACTAAATATAATCAGCTCTGTTTGAAAGACCATTATAGACTAAATATAATCAGCACTGTTTGAAACACCATAATAGACTAAATATGATCAGCACTGTTTGAAACACAATTATAGACTAAATATAATCAGCTCTGTTTGAAACACCATTATAGACTAAATACCCTCAGCACTGTTTGAAACACCATTATAGAATAAATACTCTCAGCACTGTTTGAAACACCATTATGGACTAAATCTAATCAGCTCTGTTTGAAAGACCATTACAGACTAAATATAATCAGCACTGTTTGAAACACCATTATAGACTAAATATAATCAGCTCTGTTTGAAACACCATTATAGACTAAATATAATCAGCACTGTTTGAAACACCATTATAGAGTAAATACCCTCAGCACTGTTTGAAACACCATTATAGACTAAATATAATCAGCTCTGTTTGAAACACCATTATAGACTAAATATAATCAGCACTGTTTGAAACACCATTATAGACTAAATACCCTCAGCACCGTTTGAAACACCATTATGGACTAAATCTAATCAGCTCTGTTTTAAACACCATTATAGAATAAATACACTCAACACTGTTTGAAACACCATTATGGACTAAATATAATCAGCTCTATTTGAAAGACCATTATAGACTAAATATATTCAGCACTGTTTGAAACACCATTATAGAGTAAATACCCTCAGCACTGTTTGAAACACCATTCTAGAATAAATACACTCAACACTGTTTGAAACACCATTAAGGACTAAATCTAATCAGCTCTGTTTTAAACACCATTATAGAATAAATACACTCAACACTGTTTGAAACACCATTATGGACTAAATCTAATCAGCTCTGTTTTAAACACCCTTATAGACTAAATACCCTCAGCTTTGTTTGAAACACCATTATATACTAAATACACTCAGCACTGTTTGAAACACCATTATATACTAAATATAATCAGCTCTATTTGAAAGACCATTATAGACTAAATATAATCAGCACTGTTTGAAACACCATTATAGAGTAAATACCCTCAGCTCTGTTTGAAACACCATTATAGAATAAATACACTCAACACTGTTTGAAACACCGGTATAGACTAAATCTAATCAGCACTGTTTGAAACACCATTATAGACCAATTACACTCAGCTTTGTTTGAAACACCATTATAAACTAATTACACTCAGCACTGTTTGAAAGACCATTATAGACTAAATACACTCAGCACAGTTTTAAACACCATTATAGACTAATTACACTCACCTTTGTTTGAAACACCATTATAAACTAATTACACTCAGCACTGTTTGAAAGACCATTATAGACTAAATACACTCAGCACAGTTTGAAACACCATTATAGACTAAATACCCTCAGCACAGTTTGAAACGACATTATAGACTAAATACCCTCAGCACTGTTTGAAACACCATTATAGACTAAAAACCCTCAGCACTGTTTGAAACACCATTATAGACTAAATAAACTCAGCACTGTTTGAAACACAGTTATAGACTAAATCTAATCAGCACTGTTTGAAACACCATTATAGACTAAATACCCTCAGCTCTGTTTGAAACATCGTTATAGACTAAATACCTTCAGCTCTGTTTGAAACACCATTATAGACTAAATACTCTCAGCACTGTTTGAAACACCATTATAGACTAAATCTAATCAGCACTGTTTGAAACACCATTATAGACTAAATACCCTCAGCTCTGTTTGAATCACCATTATAGACTAAATACCCTCAGCTTTGTTCAAAACACCATTATAGACTAAATCTAAATAGCACTGTTTGAACAATCATTATAGACTAATTACAGTCAGCACTTTTTGAAACACCATTATAGACTAAATATCCTCAGCTCTGTTTGAAACACCATTATAGACTAAATATAATCAGCACTGTTTGAAACACCATTATAGACTAAATACCCTCAGCACTGTTTGAAACTCCATTATAGACTAAATATCCTCAGCACATGTTTGAAACACCATCATAGACTAAATACCCTCAGCACAGTTTGAAACAACATTATAGACTAAATACCCTCAGCTCTGTTTGAAACACCATTATGGACTAAATCTAATCAGCTCTGTTTTAAACACCATTATAGAATAAATACACTCAACACTGTTTGAAACACCATTATGGACTAAATATAATCAGCTCTATTTGAAAGACCATTATAGACTAAATATATTCAGCACTGTTTGAAACACCATTATAGAGTAAATACCCTCAGCACTGTTTGAAACACCATTCTAGAATAAATACACTCAACACTGTTTGAAACACCATTAAGGACTAAATCTAATCAGCTCTGTTTTAAACACCATTATAGAATAAATACACTCAACACTGTTTGAAACACCATTATGGACTAAATCTAATCAGCTCTGTTTTAAACACCCTTATAGACTAAATACCCTCAGCTTTGTTTGAAACACCATTATATACTAAATACACTCAGCACTGTTTGAAACAACATTATATACTAAATATAATCAGCTCTATTTGAAAGACCATTATAGACTAAATATAATCAGCACTGTTTGAAACACCATTATAGAGTAAATACCGTCAGCTCTGTTTGAAACACCATTATAGAATAAATACACTCAACACTGTTTGAAACACCGGTATAGACTAAATCTAATCAGCACTGTTTGAAACACCATTATAGACTAATTACACTCAGCTTTGTTTGAAACACCATTATAAACTAATTACACTCAGCACTGTTTGAAAGACCATTATAGACTAAATACACTCAGCACAGTTTTAAACACCATTATAGACTAAATACCCTCAGCACAGTTTGAAACGACATTATAGACTAAATACCCTCAGCACTGTTTGAAAACACATTATAGACTAAAAACCCTCAGCACTGTTTGAAACACCATTATAGACTAAATAAACTCAGCACTGTTTGAAACACAGTTATAGACTAAATTTAATCAGCACAGTTTGAAACACCATTATAGACTAAATACCCTAAGATCTGTTTGAATCACCATTATAGACTAAATACCGTCAGCTTTGTTCAAAACACCATTATAGACTAAATCTAAATAGCACTGTTTGAACAATCATTATAGACTAATTACACTCAGCAGTGTTTGAAACACCATAATAGACTAAATCTAATCAGCTCTGTTTGAAACACCATTATAGACTAAATACACTCAACACTGTTTGAAACACCATTATGGACTAAATCTAATCAGCTCTGTTTTAAACACCCTTATAGACTAAATACCCTCAGCTTTGTTTGAAACACCATTATATACTAAATACACTCAGCACTGTTTGAAACACCATTATATACTAAATATAATCAGCTCTATTTGAAAGACCATTATAGACTAAATATAATCAGCACTGTTTGAAACACCATTATAGAGTAAATACCGTCAGCTCTGTTTGAAACACCATTATAGAATAAATACACTCAACACTGTTTGAAACACCGGTATAGACTAAATCTAATCAGCACTGTTTGAAACACCATTATAGACTAATTACACTCAGCTTTGTTTGAAACACCATTATAAACTAATTACACTCAGCACTGTTTGAAAGACCATTATAGACTAAATACACTCAGCACAGTTTTAAACACCATTATAGACTAAATACCCTCAGCACAGTTTGAAACGACATTATAGACTAAATACCCTCAGCACTGTTTGAAAAACCATTATAGACTAAAAACCCTCAGCACTGTTTGAAACACCATTATAGACTAAATAAACTCAGCACTGTTTGAAACACAGTTATAGACTAAATTTAATCAGCACAGTTTGAAACACCATTATAGACTAAATACCCTAAGATCTGTTTGAATCACCATTATAGACTAAATACCGTCAGCTTTGTTCAAAACACCATTATAGACTAAATCTAAATAGCACTGTTTGAACAATCATTATAGACTAATTACACTCAGCAGTGTTTGAAACACCATAATAGACTAAATCTAATCAGCTCTGTTTGAAACACCATTATAGACTAAATACTCTCAGCACTGTTTGAAACACCATTATAGACTAAATCTAATCAGCACTGTTTGAAACACCATAATGGACTAAATATAATCAGCACTGTTTGAAACACCATTATAGAGTAAATACCCTCAGCACTGTTTGAAACACCATTATAGACTGAATATAATCAGCACTGTTTGAAACACCATTATAGAGTAAATACAGTCAGCACTTTTTGAAACACCATTATAGACTAAATATCCTCAGCTCTGTTTGAAACACCATTATAGACTAAATATAATCAGCACTGTTTGAAACACCATTATAGACTAAATACCCTCAGCACTGTTTGAAACTCCATTATAGACTAAATATCCTCAGCACATGTTTGAAACACCATCATAGACTAAATACCCTCAGCACAGTTTGAAACAACATTATAGACTAAATACCCTCAGCACAGTTTTAAACACCATTATAGACTAATTACACTCACCTTTGTTTGAAACACCATTATAAACTAATTACACTCAGCACTGTTTGAAACACCATTATGGACTAAATATAATCAGCTCTATTTGAAAGACCATTATAGACTAAATATATTCAGCACTGTTTGAAACACCATTATAGAGTAAATACCCTCAGCACTGTTTGAAACACCATTCTAGAATAAATACACTCAACACTGTTTGAAACACCATTAAGGACTAAATCTAATCAGCTCTGTTTTAAACACCATTATAGAATAAATACACTCAACACTGTTTGAAACACCATTATGGACTAAATCTAATCAGCTCTGTTTTAAACACCCTTATAGACTAAATACCCTCAGCTTTGTTTGAAACACCATTATATACTAAATACACTCAGCACTGTTTGAAACACCATTATATACTAAATATAATCAGCTCTATTTGAAAGACCATTATAGACTAAATATAATCAGCACTGTTTGAAACACCATTATAGAGTAAATACCCTCAGCTCTGTTTGAAACACCATTATAGAATAAATACACTCAACACTGTTTGAAACACCGGTATAGACTAAATCTAATCAGCACTGTTTGAAACACCATTATAGACTAATTACACTCAGCTTTGTTTGAAACACCATTATAAACTAATTACACTCAGCACTGTTTGAAAGACCATTATAGACTAAATACACTCAGCACAGTTTTAAACACCATTATAGACTAATTACACTCACCTTTGTTTGAAACACCATTATAAACTAATTACACTCAGCACTGTTTGAAAGACCATTATAGACTAAATACACTCAGCACAGTTTGAAACACCATTATAGACTAAATACCCTCAGCACAGTTTGAAACGACATTATAGACTAAATACCCTCAGCACTGTTTGAAACACCATTATAGACTAAAAACCCTCAGCACTGTTTGAAACACCATTATAGACTAAATAAACTCAGCACTGTTTGAAACACAGTTATAGACTAAATCTAATCAGCACTGTTTGAAACACCATTATAGACTAAATACCCTCAGCTCTGTTTGAAACATCGTTATAGACTAAATACCTTCAGCTCTGTTTGAAACACCATTATAGACTAAATACTCTCAGCACTGTTTGAAACACCATTATAGACTAAATCTAATCAGCACTGTTTGAAACACCATTATAGACTAAATACCCTCAGCTCTGTTTGAATCACCATTATAGACTAAATACCCTCAGCTTTGTTCAAAACACCATTATAGACTAAATCTAAATAGCACTGTTTGAACAATCATTATAGACTAATTACAGTCAGCACTTTTTGAAACACCATTATAGACTAAATATCCTCAGCTCTGTTTGAAACACCATTATAGACTAAATATAATCAGCACTGTTTGAAACACCATTATAGACTAAATACCCTCAGCACTGTTTGAAACTCCATTATAGACTAAATATCCTCAGCACATGTTTGAAACACCATCATAGACTAAATACCCTCAGCACAGTTTGAAACAACATTATAGACTAAATACCCTCAGCTCTGTTTGAAACACCATTATGGACTAAATCTAATCAGCTCTGTTTTAAACACCATTATAGAATAAATACACTCAACACTGTTTGAAACACCATTATGGACTAAATATAATCAGCTCTATTTGAAAGACCATTATAGACTAAATATATTCAGCACTGTTTGAAACACCATTATAGAGTAAATACCCTCAGCACTGTTTGAAACACCATTCTAGAATAAATACACTCAACACTGTTTGAAACACCATTAAGGACTAAATCTAATCAGCTCTGTTTTAAACACCATTATAGAATAAATACACTCAACACTGTTTGAAACACCATTATGGACTAAATCTAATCAGCTCTGTTTTAAACACCCTTATAGACTAAATACCCTCAGCTTTGTTTGAAACACCATTATATACTACATACACTCAGCACTGTTTGAAACACCATTATATACTAAATATAATCAGCTCTATTTGAAAGACCATTATAGACTAAATATAATCAGCACTGTTTGAAACACCATTATAGACTAAATACCCTCAGCACTGTTTGAAACACCATTATAGAATAAATACTCTCAGCACTGTTTGAAACACCGGTATAGACTAAATCTAATCAGCACTGTTTGAAACACCATTATAGACTAATTACACTCAGCTTTGTTTGAAACACCATTATAAACTAATTACACTCAGCACTGTTTGAAAGACCATTATAGACTAAATACACTCAGCACAGTTTTAAACACCATTATAGACTAAATACCCTCAGCACAGTTTGAAACGACATTATAGACTAAATACCCTCAGCACTGTTTGAAAAACCATTATAGACTAAAAACCCTCAGCACTGTTTGAAACACCATTATAGACTAAATAAACTCAGCACTGTTTGAAACACAGTTATAGACTAAATTTAATCAGCACAGTTTGAAACACCATTATAGACTAAATACCCTAAGATCTGTTTGAATCACCATTATAGACTAAATACCGTCAGCTTTGTTCAAAACACCATTATAGACTAAATCTAAATAGCACTGTTTGAACAATCATTATAGACTAATTACACTCAGCAGTGTTTGAAACACCATAATAGACTAAATCTAATCAGCTCTGTTTGAAACACCATTATAGACTAAATACACTCAACACTGTTTGAAACACCATTATGGACTAAATCTAATCAGCTCTGTTTTAAACACCCTTATAGACTAAATACCCTCAGCTTTGTTTGAAACACCATTATATACTAAATACACTCAGCACTGTTTGAAACACCATTATATACTAAATATAATCAGCTCTATTTGAAAGACCATTATAGACTAAATATAATCAGCACTGTTTGAAACACCATTATAGAGTAAATACCGTCAGCTCTGTTTGAAACACCATTATAGAATAAATACACTCAACACTGTTTGAAACACCGGTATAGACTAAATCTAATCAGCACTGTTTGAAACACCATTATAGACTAATTACACTCAGCTTTGTTTGAAACACCATTATAAACTAATTACACTCAGCACTGTTTGAAAGACCATTATAGACTAAATACACTCAGCACAGTTTTAAACACCATTATAGACTAAATACCCTCAGCACAGTTTGAAACGACATTATAGACTAAATACCCTCAGCACTGTTTGAAAAACCATTATAGACTAAAAACCCTCAGCACTGTTTGAAACACCATTATAGACTAAATAAACTCAGCACTGTTTGAAACACAGTTATAGACTAAATTTAATCAGCACAGTTTGAAACACCATTATAGACTAAATACCCTAAGATCTGTTTGAATCTCCATTATAGACTAAATACCGTCAGCTTTGTTCAAAACACCATTATAGACTAAATCTAAATAGCACTGTTTGAACAATCATTATAGACTAATTACACTCAGCAGTGTTTGAAACACCATAATAGACTAAATCTAATCAGCTCTGTTTGAAACACCATTATAGACTAAATACTCTCAGCACTGTTTGAAACACCATTATAGACTAAATCTAATCAGCACTGTTTGAAACACCATAATGGACTAAATATAATCAGCACTGTTTGAAACACCATTATAGAGTAAATACCCTCAGCACTGTTTGAAACACCATTATAGACTGAATATAATCAGCACTGTTTGAAACACCATTATAGAGTAAATACAGTCAGCACTTTTTGAAACACCATTATAGACTAAATATCCTCAGCTCTGTTTGAAACACCATTATAGACTAAATATAATCAGCACTGTTTGAAACACCATTATAGACTAAATACCCTCAGCACTGTTTGAAACTCCATTATAGACTAAATATCCTCAGCACATGTTTGAAACACCATCATAGACTAAATACCCTCAGCACAGTTTGAAACAACATTATAGACTAAATACCCTCAGCACAGTTTTAAACACCATTATAGACTAATTACACTCACCTTTGTTTGAAACACCATTATAAACTAATTACACTCAGCACTGTTTGAAAGACCATTATAGACTAAATACCCTCAGCACAGTTTGAAACGACATTATAGACTAAATACCCTCAGCACTGTTTGAAACACCATTATAGACTAAAAACCCTCAGCACTGTTTGAAACACCATTATAGACTAAATAAACTCAGCACTGTTTGAAACACAGTTATAGACTAAATCAAATCAGCACTGTTTGAAACACCATTATAGACTAAATACCCTCAGCTCTGTTTGAAACATCGTTATAGACTAAATACCCTCAGCTTTGTTCAAAACACCATTATAGACTAAATCTAAATAGCACTGTTTGAACAATCATTATAGACTAATTACAGTCAGCACTTTTTGAAACACCATTATAGACTAAATATCCTCAGCTCTGTTTGAAACACCGTTATAGACTAAATATAATCAGCACTGTTTGAAACACCATTATAGACTAAATACCCTCAGCACTGTTTGAAACTCCATTATAGACTAAATATCCTCAGCACATGTTTGAAACACCATCATAGACTAAATACCCTCAGCACAGTTTGAAACAACATTATAGACTAAATACCCTCAGTACAGTTTTAAACACCATTATAGACTAATTACACTCACCTTTGTTTGAAACACCATTATAAACTAATTACACTCAGCACTGTTTGAAAGACCATTATAGACTAAATACACTCAGCACAGTTTTAAACACCATTATAGACTAAATACCCTCAGCACAGTTTGAAACGACATTATAGACTAAATACCCTCAGCACTGTTTGAAACACCATTATAGACTAAATACTCTCAGCACTGTTTGAAACACCATTATAGACTAAATCTAATCAGCACTGTTTGAAACACCATTATAGGCTAAATACCCTCAGCTCTGTTTGAATCACCATTATAGACTAAATACCCTCAGCTTTGTTCAAAACACCATTATAGACTAAATCTAAATAGCACTGTTTGAACAATCATTATAGACTAATTACACTCAGCACTGTTTGAAACACCATAATAGACTAAATCTAATCAGCTCTGTTTGAAACACCATTATAGACTAAATACTCTCAGCACTGTTTGAAACACCATTATAGACTAAATCTAATCAGCAATATTGAAAACACCATTATGGACTAAATATAATCAGCTCTGTTTGAAACACCATTATAGACGAAAAATATAATCAGCACTGTTTGAAACACCATTATAGAGTAAATACCCTCAGCACTGTTTGAAACACCATTATAGACTAAATACCCTCAGCTCTGTTTGAAACACCATTATAGACTAAATACCCTCAGCTCTGTTTGAAACACCATTATAGACTAAATATTATCAGCACTGTTTGAAACACCTTTATATACTAAATATAATCAGCTCTGTTTGAAAGACCATTATAGACTAAATATAATCAGCACTGTTTGAAACACCATAATAGACTAAATATGATCAGCACTGTTTGAAACACAATTATAGACTAAATATAATCAGCTCTGTTTGAAACACCATTATAGACTAAATACCCTCAGCACTGTTTGAAACACCATTATAGAATAAATACTCTCAGCACTGTTTGAAACACCATTATGGACTAAATCTAATCAGCTCTGTTTGAAAGACCATTACAGACTAAATATAATCAGCACTGTTTGAAACACCATTATAGACTAAATATAATCAGCTCTGTTTGAAACACCATTATAGACTAAATATAATCAGCACTGTTTGAAACACCATTATAGAGTAAATACCCTCAGCACTGTTTGAAACACCATTATAGACTAAATATAATCAGCTCTGTTTGAAACACCATTATAGACTAAATATAATCAGCACTGTTTGAAACACCATTATAGACTAAATACCCTCAGCACCGTTTGAAACACCATTATGGACTAAATCTAATCAGCTCTGTTTTAAACACCATTATAGAATAAATACACTCAACACTGTTTGAAACACCATTATGGACTAAATATAATCAGCTCTATTTGAAAGACCATTATAGACTAAATATATTCAGCACTGTTTGAAACACCATTATAGAGTAAATACCCTCAGCACTGTTTGAAACACCATTCTAGAATAAATACACTCAACACTGTTTGAAACACCATTAAGGACTAAATCTAATCAGCTCTGTTTTAAACACCATTATAGAATAAATACACTCAACACTGTTTGAAACACCATTATGGACTAAATCTAATCAGCTCTGTTTTAAACACCCTTATAGACTAAATACCCTCAGCTTTGTTTGAAACACCATTATATACTAAATACACTCAGCACTGTTTGAAACACCAGTATATACTAAATATAATCAGCTCTATTTGAAAGACCATTATAGACTAAATATAATCAGCACTGTTTGAAACACCATTATAGAGTAAATACCCTCAGCTCTGTTTGAAACACCATTATAGAATAAATACACTCAACACTGTTTGAAACACCGGTATAGACTAAATCTAATCAGCACTGTTTGAAACACCATTATAGACTAATTACACTCAGCTTTGTTTGAAACACCATTATAAACTAATTACACTCAGCACTGTTTGAAAGACCATTATAGACTAAATACACTCAGCACAGTTTTAAACACCATTATAGACTAAATACCCTCAGCACAGTTTGAAACGACATTATAGACTAAATACCCTCAGCACTGTTTGAAAAACCATTATAGACTAAAAACCCTCAGCACTGTTTGAAACACCATTATAGACTAAATAAACTCAGCACTGTTTGAAACACAGTTATAGACTAAATTTAATCAGCACAGTTTGAAACACCATTATAGACTAAATACCCTAAGATCTGTTTGAATCACCATTATAAACTAAATACCGTCAGCTTTGTTCAAAACACCATTATAGACTAAATCTAAATAGCACTGTTTGAACAATCATTATATACTAATTACACTCAGCAGTGTTTGAAACACCATAATAGACTAAATCTAATCAGCTCTGTTTGAAACACCAATATAGACTAAATACTCTCAGCACTGTTTGAAACACCATTATAGACTAAATCTAATCAGCACTGTTTGAAACACCATAATGGACTAAATATAATCAGCACTGTTTGAAACACCATTATAGAGTAAATACCCTCAGCACTGTTTGAAACACCATTATAGACTGAATATAATCAGCACTGTTTGAAACACCATTATAGAGTAAATACAGTCAGCACTTTTTGAAACACCATTATAGACTAAATATCCTCAGCTCTGTTTGAAACACCATTATAGACTAAATATAATCAGCACTGTTTGAAACACCATTATAGACTAAATACCCTCAGCACTGTTTGAAACTCCATTATAGACTAAATATCCTCAGCACATGTTTGAAACACCATCATAGACTAAATACCCTCAGCACAGTTTGAAACAACATTATAGACTAAATACCCTCAGCACAGTTTTAAACACCATTATAGACTAATTACACTCACCTTTGTTTGAAACACCATTATAAACTAATTACACTCAGCACTGTTTGAAAGACCATTATAGACTAAATACACTCAGCACAGTTTTAAACACCATTATAGACTAAATACCCTCAGCACAGTTTGAAACGACATTATAGACTAAATACCCTCAGCACTGTTTGAAACACCATTATAGACTAAAAACCCTCAGCACTGTTTGAAACACCATTATAGACTAAATAAACTCAGCACTGTTTGAAACACAGTTATAGACTAAATCTAATCAGCACTGTTTGAAACACCATTATAGACTAAATACCCTCAGCTCTGTTTGAAACATCGTTATAGACTAAATACCTTCAGCTCTGTTTGAAACACCATTATAGACTAAATACTCTCAGCACTGTTTGAAACACCATTATAGACTAAATCTAATCAGCACTGTTTGAAACACCATTATAGACTAAATACCCTCAGCTCTGTTTGAATCACCATTATAGACTAAATACCCTCAGCTTTGTTCAAAACACCATTATAGACTAAATCTAAATAGCACTGTTTGAACAATCATTATAGACTAATTACAGTCAGCACTTTTTGAAACACCATTATAGACTAAATATCCTCAGCTCTGTTTGAAACACCATTATAGACTAAATATAATCAGCACTGTTTGAAACACCAGTATAGACTAAATAAACTCAGCACTGTTTGAAACACAGTTATAGACTAAATTTAATCAGCACAGTTTGAAACACCATTATAGACTAAATACCCTAAGATCTGTTTGAATCACCATTATAGACTAAATACCGTCAGCTTTGTTCAAAACACCATTATAGACTAAATCTAAATAGCACTGTTCGAACAATCATTATAGACTAATTACACTCAGCAGTGTTTGAAACACCATAATAGACTAAATCTAATCAGCTCTGTTTGAAACACCATTATAGAGTAAATACCCTCAGCACTGTTTGAAACACAATTATAGACTGAATATTATTCAGCACTGTTTGAAACACCATTATAGAGTAAATACAGTCAGCACTTTTTGAAACACCATTATAGACTAAATATCCTCAGCTCTGTTTGAAACACCATTATAGACTAAATATAATCAGCACTGTTTGAAACACCATTATAGACTAAATACCCTCAGCACTGTTTGAAACTCCATTATAGACTAAATATCCTCAGCACATGTTTGAAACACCATCATAGACTAAATACCCTCAGCACAGTTTGAAACAACATTATAGACTAAATACCCTCAGCACAGTTTTAAACACCATTATAGACTAATTACACTCACCTTTGTTTGAAACACCATTATAAACTAATTACACTCAGCACTGTTTGAAAGACCATTATAGACTAAATACACTCAGCACAGTTTTAAACACCATTATAGACTAAATACCCTCAGCACAGTTTGAAACGACATTATAGACTAAATACCCTCAGCACTGTTTGAAACACCATTATAGACTAAAAATCCTCAGCACTGTTTGAAACACCATTATAGACTAAATAAACTCAGCACTGTTTGAAACACAGTTATAGACTAAATCTAATCAGCACTGTTTGAAACACCATTATAGACTAAATACCCTCAGCTCTGTTTGAAACATCGTTATAGACTAAATACCTTCAGCTCTGTTTGAAACACCATTATAGACTAAATACTCTCAGCACTGTTTGAAACACCATTATAGACTAAATCTAATCAGCACTGTTTGAAACACCATTATAGACTAAATACCCTCAGCTCTGTTTGAATCACCATTATAGACTAAATACCCTCAGCTCTGTTCAAAACACCATTATAGACTAAATCTAAATAGCACTGTTTGAACAACCATTATAGACTAATTACAGTCAGCACTTTTTGAAACACCATTATAGACTAAATATCCTCAGCTCTGTTTGAAACACCATTATAGACTAAATATAATCAGCACTGTTTGAAACACCATTATAGACTAAATACCCTCAGCACTGTTTGAAACTCCATTATAGACTAAATATCCTCAGCACATGTTTGAAACACCATCATAGACTAAATACCCTCAGCACAGTTTGAAACAACATTATAGACTAAATACCCTCAGCACAGTTTTAAACACCATTATAGACTAATTACACTCACCTTTGTTTGAAACACCATTATAAACTAATTACACTCAGCACTGTTTGAAAGACCATTATAGACTAAATACCCTCAGCACAGTTTGAAACGACATTATAGACTAAATACCCTCAGCACTGTTTGAAACACCATTATAGACTAAAAACCCTCAGCACTGTTTGAAACACCATTATAGACTAAATAAACTCAGCACTGTTTGAAACACAGTTATAGACTAAATCTAATCAGCACTGTTTGAAACACCATTATAGACTAAATACCCTCAGCTCTGTTTGAAACATCGTTATAGACTAAATACCCTCAGCTTTGTTCAAAACACCATTATAGACTAAATCTAAATAGCACTGTTTGAACAATCATTATAGACTAATTACAGTCAGCACTTTTTGAAACACCATTATAGACTAAATATCCTCAGCTCTGTTTGAAACACCATTATAGACTAAATATAATCAGCACTGTTTGAAACACCATTATAGACTAAATACCCTCAGCACTGTTTGAAACTCCATTATAGACTAAATATCCTCAGCACATGTTTGAAACACCATCATAGACTAAATACCCTCAGCACAGTTTGAAACAACATTATAGACTAAATACCCTCAGTACAGTTTTAAACACCATTATAGACTAATTACACTCACCTTTGTTTGAAACACCATTATAAACTAATTACACTCAGCACTGTTTGAAAGACCATTATAGACTAAATACACTCAGCACAGTTTTAAACACCATTATAGACTAAATACCCTCAGCACAGTTTGAAACAACATTATAGACTAAATACCCTCAGCACTGTTTGAAACACCATTATAGACTAAATACTCTCAGCACTGTTTGAAACACCATTATAGACTAAATCTAATCAGCACTGTTTGAAACACCATTATAGACTAAATACCCTCAGCTCTGTTTGAATCACCATTATAGACTAAATACCCTCAGCTTTGTTCAAAACACCATTATAGACTAAATCTAAATAGCACTGTTTGAACAATCATTATAGACTAATTACACTCAGCACTGTTTGAAACACCATAATAGACTAAATCTAATCAGCTCTGTTTGAAACACCATTATAGACTAAATACCCTCAGCACTGTTTGAAACACCATTATAGACTAAATCTAATCAGCAATATTGAAAACACCATTATGGACTAAATATAATCAGCTCTGTTTGAAACACCATTATAGACGAAAAATATAATCAGCACTGTTTGAAACACCATTATAGAGTAAATACCCTCAGCACTGTTTGAAACACCATTATAGACTAAATACCCTCAGCTCTGTTTGAAACACCATTATAGACTAAATACCCTCAGCTCTGTTTGAAACACCATTATAGACTAAATATTATCAGCACTGTTTGAAACACCTTTATATACTAAATATAATCAGCTCTGTTTGAAAGACCATTATAGACTAAATATAATCAGCACTGTTTGAAACACCATAATAGACTAAATATGATCAGCACTGTTTGAAACACAATTATAGACTAAATATAATCAGCTCTGTTTGAAACACCAGTATAGACTAAATACCCTCAGCACTGTTTGAAACACCATTATAGAATAAATACTCTCAGCACTGTTTGAAACACCATTATGGACTAAATCTAATCAGCTCTGTTTGAAAGACCATTACAGACTAAATATAATCAGCACTGTTTGAAACACCATTATAGACTAAATATAATCAGCTCTGTTTGAAACACCATTATAGACTAAATATAATCAGCACTGTTTGAAACACCATTATAGAGTAAATACCCTCAGCACTGTTTGAAACACCATTATAGACTAAATATAATCAGCTCTGTTTGAAACACCATTATAGACTAAATATAATCAGCACTGTTTGAAACACCATTATAGACTAAATACCCTCAGCACTGTTTGAAACACCATTATGGACTAAATCTAATCAGCTCTGTTTTAAACACCATTATAGAATAAATACACTCAACACTGTTTGAAACACCATTATGGACTAAATATAATCAGCTCTATTTGAAAGACCATTATAGACTAAATATATTCAGCACTGTTTGAAACACCATTATAGAGTAAATACCCTCAGCACTGTTTGAAACACCATTCTAGAATAAATACACTCAGCACTGTTTGAAACACCATTAAGGACTAAATCTAATCAGCTCTGTTTTAAACACCATTATAGAATAAATACACTCAACACTGTTTGAAACACCATTATGGACTAAATCTAATCAGCTCTGTTTTAAACACCCTTATATACTAAATACCCTCAGCTTTGTTTGAAACACCATTATATACTAAATACACTCAGCACTGTTTGAAACACCAGTATATACTAAATATAATCAGCTCTATTTGAAAGACCATTATAGACTAAATATAATCAGCACTGTTTGAAACACCATTATAGAGTAAATACCCTCAGCTCTGTTTGAAACACCATTATAGAATAAATACACTCAACACTGTTTGAAACACCGGTATAGACTAAATCTAATCAGCACTGTTTGAAACACCATTATAGACTAATTACACTCAGCTTTGTTTGAAACACCATTATAAACTAATTACACTCAGCACTGTTTGAAAGACCATTATAGACTAAATACACTCAGCACAGTTTTAAACACCATTATAGACTAAATACCCTCAGCACAGTTTGAAAAACCATTATAGACTAAAAACCCTCAGCACTGTTTGAAACACCATTATAGACTAAATAAACTCAGCACTGTTTGAAACACAGTTATAGACTAAATTTAATCAGCACAGTTTGAAACACCATTATAGACTAAATACCCTAAGATCTGTTTGAATCACCATTATAAACTAAATACCGTCAGCTTTGTTCAAAACACCATTATAGACTAAATCTAAATAGCACTGTTTGAACAATCATTATATACTAATTACACTCAGCAGTGTTTGACACACCATAATAGACTAAATCTAATCAGCTCTGTTTGAAACACCAATATAGACTAAATACTCTCAGCACTGTTTGAAACACCATTATAGACTAAATCTAATCAGCACTGTTTGAAACACCATAATGGACTAAATATAATCAGCACTGTTTGAAACACCATTATAGAGTAAATACCCTCAGCACTGTTTGAAACACCATTATAGACTGAATATAATCAGCACTGTTTGAAACACCATTATAGAGTAAATACAGTCAGCACTTTTTGAAACACCATTATAGACTAAATATCCTCAGCTCTGTTTGAAACACCATTATAGACTAAATATAATCAGCACTGTTTGAAACACCATTATAGACTAAATACCCTCAGCACTGTTTGAAACTCCATTATAGACTAAATATCCTCAGCACATGTTTGAAACACCATCATAGACTAAATACCCTCAGCACAGTTTGAAACAACATTATAGACTAAATACCCTCAGCACAGTTTTAAACACCATTATAGACTAATTACACTCACCTTTGTTTGAAACACCATTATAAACTAATTACACTCAGCACTGTTTGAAAGACCATTATAGACTAAATACACTCAGCACAGTTTTAAACACCATTATAGACTAAATACCCTCAGCACAGTTTGAAACGACATTATAGACTAAATACCCTCAGCACTGTTTGAAACACCATTATAGACTAAAAACCCTCAGCACTGTTTGAAACACCATTATAGACTAAATAAACTCAGCACTGTTTGAAACACAGTTATAGACTAAATCTAATCAGCACTGTTTGAAACACCATTATAGACTAAATACCCTCAGCTCTGTTTGAAACATCGTTATAGACTAAATACCTTCAGCTCTGTTTGAAACACCATTATAGACTAAATACTCTCAGCACTGTTTGAAACACCATTATAGACTAAATCTAATCAGCACTGTTTGAAACACCATTATAGACTAAATACCCTCAGCTCTGTTTGAATCACCATTATAGACTAAATACCCTCAGCTTTGTTCAAAACACCATTATAGACTAAATCTAAATAGCACTGTTTGAACAATCATTATAGACTAATTACAGTCACCACTTTTTGAAACACCATTATAGACTAAATATCCTCAGCTCTGTTTGAAACACCATTATAGACTAAATATAATCAGCACTGTTTGAAACACCAGTATAGACTAAATAAACTCAGCACTGTTTGAAACACAGTTATAGACTAAATTTAATCAGCACAGTTTGAAACACCATTATAGACTAAATACCCTAAGATCTGTTTGAATCACCATTATAGACTAAATACCGTCAGCTTTGTTCAAAACACCATTATAGACTAAATCTAAATAGCACTGTTCGAACAATCATTATAGACTAATTACACTCAGCAGTGTTTGAAACACCATAATAGACTAAATCTAATCAGCTCTGTTTGAAACACCAGTATAGACTAAATACTCTCAGCACTGTTTGAAACACCATTATAGACTAAATCTAATCAGCACTGTTTGAAACACCATAATGGACTAAATATAATCAGCACTGTTTGAAACACCATTATAGAGTAAATACCCTCAGCACTGTTTGAAACACCATTATAGACTGAATATAATCAGCACTGTTTGAAACACCATTATAGAGTAAATACAGTCAGCACTTTTTGAAACACCATTATAGACTAAATATCCTCAGCTCTGTTTGAAACACCATTATAGACTACATATAATCAGCACTGTTTGAAACACCATTATAGACTAAATACCCTCAGCACTGTTTGAAACACCATTATGGACAAAATATCCTCAGCACATGTTTGAAACACCATCATAGACTAAATACCCTCAGCACAGTTTGAAACAACATTATAGACTAAATACCCTCAGCACAGTTTTAAACACCATTATAGACTAATTACACTCACCTTTGTTTGAAACACCATTATAGACTAATTACACTCACCTTTGTTTGAAACACCATTATACACTAATTACACTCAGCACAGTTTTAAACACCATTATAGACTAAATACCCTCAGCACAGTTTGAAACGACATTATAGACTAAATACCCTCAGCACTGTTTGAAACACCATTATAGACTAAAAACCCTCAGCACTGTTTGAAACACCATTATAGACTAAATAAACTCAGCACTGTTTGAAACACAGTTATAGACTAAATCTAATCAGCACTGTTTGAAACACCATTATAGACTAAATACCCTCAGCTCTGTTTGAAACATCGTTATAGACTAAATACCTTCAGCTCTGTTTGAAACACCATTATAGACTAAATACTCTCAGCACTGTTTGAAACACCATTATAGACTAAATCTAATCAGCACTGTTTGAAACACCATTATAGACTAAATACCCTCAGCTCTGTTTGAATCACCATTATAGACTAAATACCCTCAGCTTTGTTCAAAACACCATTATAGACTAAATCTAAATAGCACTGTTTGAACAATCATTATAGACTAATTACAGTCAGCACTTTTTGAAACACCATTATAGACTAAATATCCTCAGCTCTGTTTGAAACACCATTATAGACTAAATATAATCAGCACTGTTTGAAACACCATTATAGACTAAATACCCTCAGCACTGTTTGAAACTCCATTATAGACTAAATATCCTCAGCACATGTTTGAAACACCATCATAGACTAAATACCCTCAGCACAGTTTGAAACAACATTATAGACTAAATACCCTCAGTACAGTTTTAAACACCATTATAGACTAATTACACTCACCTTTGTTTGAAACACCATTATAAACTAATTACACTCAGCACTGTTTGAAAGACCATTATAGACTAAATACACTCAGCACAGTTTTAAACACCATTATAGACTAAATACCCTCAGCACAGTTTGAAACGACATTATAGACTAAATACCCTCAGCACTGTTTGAAACACCATTATAGACTAAATACTCTCAGCACTGTTTGAAACACCATTATAGACTAAATCTAATCAGCACTGTTTGAAACACCACTATAGACTAAATACCCTCAGCTCTGTTTGAATCACCATTATAGACTAAATACCCTCAGCTTTGTTCAAAACACCATTATAGACTAAATCTAAATAGCACTGTTTGAACAATCATTATAGACTAATTACACTCAGCACTGTTTGAAACACCATAATAGACTAAATCTAATCAGCTCTGTTTGAAACACCATTATAGACTAAATACTCTCAGCACTGTTTGAAACACCATTATAGACTAAATCTAATCAGCAATGTTGAAAACACCATTATGGACTAAATATAATCAGCTCTGTTTGAAACACCATTATAGACCGAAAAAAATATAATCAGCACTGTTTGAAACACCATTATAGAGTAAATACCCTCAGCGCTGTTTGAAACACCATTATAGACTAAATACCCTCAGCTCTGTTTGAAACACCATTATAGACTAAATACCCTCAGCTCTGTTTGAAACACCATTATAGACTAAATATTATCAGCACTGTTTGAAACACCTTTATATACTAAATATAATCAGCTCTGTTTGAAAGACTATTATAGACTAAATATAATCAGCACTGTTTGAAACACCATAATAGACTAAATATGATCAGCACTGTTTGAAACACAATTATAGACTAAATATAATCAGCTCTGTTTGAAACACCATTATAGACTAAATACCCTCAGCACTGTTTGAAACACCATTATAGAATAAATACTCTCAACACTGTTTGAAACACCATTATGGACTAAATCTAATCAGCTCTGTTTGAAAGACCATTACAGACTAAATATAATCTTCACTGTTTGAAACACCATTATAGACTAAATATAATCAGCTCTGTTTGAAACACCATTATAGACTAAATATAATCAGCACTGTTTGAAACACCATTATAGACTAAATATAATCACCTCTGTTTGAAACACCATTATAGACTAAATATAATCAGCACTGTTTGAAACACCATTATAGACTAAATACCCTCAGCACTGTTTGAAACACCATTATGGACTAAATCTAATCAGCTCTGTTTTAAACACCATTATAGAATAAATACACTCAACCCTGTTTGAAACACCATTATGGACTAAATATAATCAGCTCTATTTGAAAGACCATTATAGACTAAATATATTCAGCACTGTTTGAAACACCATTATAGAGTAAATACCCTCAGCACTGTTTGAAACACCATTCTAGAATAAATACACTCAACACTGTTTGAAACACCATTAAGGACTAAATCTAATCAGCTCTGTTTTAAACACCATTATAGAATAAATACACTCAACACTGTTTGAAACACCATTATGGACTAAATCTAATCAGCTCTGTTTTAAACACCATTATAGACTAAATACCATCAGCTTTGTTTGAAACACCATTATATACTAATTACACTCAGCACTGTTTGAAACACCATTATATACTAAATATAATCAACTCTATTTGAAAGACCATTATAGACTAAATATAATCAGCACTGTTTGAAACACCATTATAGAGTAAATACCCTCAGCTCTGTTTGAAACACCATTATAGAATAAATACACTCAACACTGTTTGAAACACCATAATGGACTAAATCTAATCAGCACTGTTTGAAACACCATGATAGAGTAAATACCCTCAGCACTGTTTGAAACATCATTCTCGACTAAATATAATCAGCTCTGTTTGAAACAGCATTATAGAGTAAATATAATCAGCACTGTTTGAAACACCATTATAGACTAAATACACTCAGCACCGTTTGAAACACCATATAGAGTAAATACCCTCAGCACTGTTTGAAAGACCATTATAGACTAAATATAATCAGCACTGTTTGAAACACCATTATAGAGTAAATACCCTCAGCACTGTTTGAAACACCATTATAGACTAAATATAATCAGCTCTGTTTGAAACACCATTATAGACTAAATATAATCAGCACAGTTTGAAACACCATTATAGACTAAATACCCTCAGCACCGTTTGAAACACCATATAGAGTAAATACCCTCAGCACTGTTTGAAACACCATTATAGACTAAATATAATCAGCACTGTTTGAAACACCATTATATACTAAATACCCTCAGCACTGTTTGAAACACCATTATAGACTAAATACCATCAGCTCTGTTTGAAACACCATTATTGACTAAATATTATCAGCACTGTTTGAAACACCATTATATATTAAATGTAATCAGCACTGTTTGAAACACCAATATAGACTAAATACCCTCAGCACCGTTTGAAACACCATATAGAGTAAATACCCTCAGCACTGTTTGAAACATCATTATAGACTAATGACACTCAGCTCTGTTCGAAACACCATTATAGACTAAAAACACTCAGCACTGTTTGAAAATCCATTATAGACTAAATACCCTCAGCTCTGTTTGAAACACCATTATAGACTAAATACCCTCAGCTCTGTTTGAAACACCAATATAGACTAAATATTATCAGCACTGTTTTAAAAAACATTATATACTAAATATAATCAGCTCTGTTTGAAAGACCATTATAGACAAAATATAATCAGCACTGTTTGAAACACCATTATAGACTAAATATAATCAGCTCTGTTTGAAACACCATTATAGACTAAATACTCTCAGCACCGTTTGAAACACCATTATGGACTAAATCTAATCAGCTCTGTTTGAAAGACCATTACAGACTAAATATAATCAGCACTGTTTGAAACACCATTATAGACTAAATATAATCAGCTCTGTTTGAAACACCATTATAGACTAAATACTAATCAGCACTGTTTGAAACACCATTATAGACTAAATACCCTCAGCACTGTTTGAAACACCATTATAGACTAAATATAATCAGCTCTGTTTGAAACACCATTATAGACTAAATATAATCAGCACTGTTTGAAACACCATTATAGACTAAATACCCTCAGCACCGTTTGAAACACCATTATGGACTAAATCTAATCAGCTCTGTTTTAAACACCATTATAGAATAAATACACTCAGCCCTGTTTGAAACACCATTATGGACTAAATATAATCAGCTCTATTTGAAAGACCATTATAGACTAAATATATTCAGCACTGTTTGAAACACCATTATAGACTAAATACCCTCAGCACTGTTTGAAACACCATTCTAGAATAAATACACTCAACACTGTTTGAAACACCATTAAGGACTAAATCTAATCAGCTCTGTTTTAAACACCATTATAGAATAAATACACTCAGCACTGTTTGAAACACCATTATGGACTAAATCTAATCAGCTCTGTTTCAAACACCCTTATAGACTAAATACCCTCAGCTTTGTTTGAAACACCATTATATACTAAATACACTCAGCACTGTTTGAAACACCATTATATACTAAATATAATCAGCTCTATTTGAAAGACCATTATAGACTAAATATAATCAGCACTGTTTGAAACACCATTATAGAGTAAATACCCTCAGCTCTGTTTGAAACACCATTATAGAATAAATACACTCAGCACTGTTTGAAACACCATTATAGACTAAATCTAATCAGCACTGTTTGAAACACCATTATAGAGTAAATACCCTCAGCACTGTTTGAAACACCATTCTCGACTAAATATAATCAGCTCTGTTTGAAACACCATTATAGAGTAAATATAATCAGCACTGTTTGAAACACCATTATAGACTAAATACACTCAGCACCGTTTGAAACACCATATAGAGTAAATACCCTCAGCACTGTTTGAAACACCATTATAGACTAAATATAATCAGCACTGTTTGAAACACCATTATAGAGTAAATACCCTCAGCACTGTTTGAAACACCATTATAGACTAAATATAATCAGCTCTGTTTGAAACACCATTATAGACTAAATATAATCAGCACTGTTTGAAACACCATTATAGACTAAATACCCTCAGCACCGTTTGAAACACCATATAGAGTAAATACCCTCAGCACTGTTTGAAACACCATTATAGACTAAATATAATCAGCACTGTTTGAAACACCATTATATACTAAATACCCTCAGCACTGTTTGAAACACCATTATAGACTAAATACCATCAGCTTTGTTTGAAACACCATTATAGACTAAATACAATCAGCACTGTTTGAAACACCATTATATATTAAATGTAATCAGCACTGTTTGAAACACCAATATAGACTAAATACCCTCAGCACCGTTTGAAACACCATATAGAGTAAATACCCTCAGCACTGTTTGAAACATCATTATAGACTAATGACACTCAGCTCTGTTCGAAACACCATTATAGACTAAAAACACTCAGCACTGTTTGAAAATCCATTATAGACTAAATACCCTCAGCTCTGTTTGAAACACCATTATAGACTAAATACCCTCAGCTCTGTTTGAAACACCAATATAGACTAAATATTATCAGCACTGTTTGAAACACCATTATATACTAAATATAATCAGCTCTGTTTGAAAGACCATTATAGACAAAATATAATCAGCACTGTTTGAAACACCATTATAGACTAAATATAATCAGCTCTGTTTGAAACACCATTATAGACTAAATATAATCAGCACTGTTTGATACACCAAAATAGAGTAAATACAGTCAGCACTTTTGAAACACCATTATAGACTAAATATCCTCAGCTCTGTTTGAAACACCATTATAGACTAAATACCCTCAGCACTGTTTGAAACACCATTATTAGCTAAATATCATCAGCACATGTTTGAAACACCATCATAGACTAAATACCCTCAGCACAGTTTGAAACACCATTATAGACTAAATACCATCAGCACTGTTTTAAACACCATTATAGACTAAATACCCTCAGCACAGTTTTAAACACCATTATAGACTAAATACCCTCAGCACAGTTTGAAACGACCTTATAGACTAAATACCCTCAGCACTGTTTGAAACACCATTATAGACTAAAAACCCTCAGCACTGTTTGAAACACCATTATAGACTAAATCTAATCAGCACAGTTTGAAACACCATTATAGACTAATTACACTCAGCTTTGTTTGAAACACCATTATAAACTAATTACACTCAGCACTGTTTGAAAGACCATTATAGACTAAATACACTCAGCACAGTTTTAAACACCATTATAGACTAAATACACTCAACCCTGTTTGAAACACCATTATGGACTAAATCTAATCAGCTCTGTTTTAAACACCATTATAGACTAAATACCCTCAGCCCTGTTTGAAACACCATTATGGACTAAATATAATCAGCTCTGTTTGAAAGACCATTATAGACTAAATATATTCAGCACTGTTTGAAACACCATTATAGAGTAAATACCCTCAGCACTGTTTGAAACACCATTCTAGAATAAATACACTCAACACTGTTTGAAACACCATTAAGGACTAAATCTAATCAGCTCTGTTTGAAACACCATTATAGAATAAATACACTCAACACTGTTTGAAACACCATTATGGACTAAATCTAATCAGCTCTGTTTTAAACACCCTTATAGACTAAATACCCTCAGCTTTGTTTGAAACACCATTATATACTAATTACACTCAGCACTGTTTGAAACACCATTATATACTAAATATAATCAACTCTATTTGAAAGACCATTATAGACTAAATATAATCAGCACTGTTTGAAACACCATTATAGAGTAAATACCCTCAGCTCTGTTTGAAACACCATTATAGAATAAATACACTCAACACTGTTTGAAACACCATTATGGACTAAATATAATCAGCACTGTTTGAAACACCATTATAGAGTAAATACCCTCAGCACTGTTTGAAACATCATTCTCGACTAAATATAATCAGCTCTGTTTGAAACACCATTATAGACTAAATATACTCAGCACTGTTTGAAACACCATTATAGACTAAATACAATCAGCACTTTTTGAAACACCATATAGAGTAAATACCCTCAGCACTGTTTGAAACACCATTATAGACTAAATATAATCAGCACTGTTTGAAACACCATTATAGACTAAATACCCTCAGCACTGTTTGAAACACCATTATAGACTAAATATAATCAGCTCTGTTTGAAACACCATTATAGACTAAATATAATCAGCACTGTTTGAAACACCATTATAGACTAAATACCCTCAGCACCGTTTGAAACACCATATAGAGTAAATACCCTCAGCACTGTTTGAAACACCATTATAGACTAAATATAATCAGCACTGTTTGAAACACCATTATAGACTAAATACCCTCAGCACTGTTTGAAACACCATTATAGACTAAATACCCTCAGCTCTGTTTGAAACACCATTATAGACTAAATACAATCAGCACTGTTTGAAACACCATTATATATTAAATGTAATCAGCACTGTTTGAAACACCAATATAGACTAAATACCCTCAGCACCGTTTGAAACACCATATAGAGTAAATACCCTCAGCACTGTTTGAAACATCATTATAGACTAATGACACTCAGCTCTGTTCGAAACACCATTATAGACTAAAAACACTCAGCACTGTTTGAAAATCCATTATAGACTAAATACCCTCAGCTCTGTTTGAAACACCATTATAGACTAAATACCCTCAGCTCTGTTTGAAACACCATTATAGACTAAATATTATCAGCACTGTTTGAAACACCATTATATACTAAATATAATCAGCACTGTTTGAAAGACCATTATAGACAAAATATAATCAGCACTGTTTGAAACACCATTATAGACTAAATATAATCAGCTCTGTTTGAAACACCATTATAGACTAAATATAATCAGCACTGTTTGATACACCAAAATAGAGTAAATACAGTCAGCACTTTTGAAACACCATTATAGACTAAATATCCTCAGCTCTGTTTGAAACACCATTATAGACTAAATACCCTCAGCACTGTTTGAAACACCATTATTAGCTAAATATCATCAGCACATGTTTGAAACACCATCATAGACTAAATACCCTCAGCACAGTTTGAAACAACATTATTGACTAAATACCATCAGCACAGTTTTAAACACCATTATAGACTAAATACCCTCAGCACAGTTTTAAACACCATTATAGACTAAATACCCTCAGCACAGTTTGAAACGACATTATAGACTAAATACCCTCAGCACTGTTTGAAACACCATTATAGACTAAAAACCCTCAGCACTGTTTGAAACACCATTATAGACTAAATCTAATCAGCACAGTTTGAAACACCATTATAGACTAATTACACTCAGCTTTGTTTGAAACACCATTATAAACTAATTACACTCAGCACTGTTTGAAAGACCATTATAGACTAAATACACTCAGCACAGTTTTAATCACCATTATAGACTAAATACCCTCAGCACAGTTTGAAACGACATTATAGACTAAATACCCTCAGCACTGTTTGAAAAACCATTATAGACTAAAAACCCTCAGCACTGTTTGAAACACAGTTATAGACTAAATCTAATCAGCACAGTTTGAAACACCATTATAGACTAAATTCCCTAAGCTCTGTTTGAATCACCATTATAGACTAAATACCGTCAGCTTTGTTCAAAACACCATTATAGACTATATCTAAATAGCACTGTTTGAACAATCTTTATAGACTAATTACACTCAGCAGTGTTTGAAACACCATTATAGACTAAATCTAATCAGCTCTGTTTGAAACACCATTATAGACTAAATACTCTCAGCACTGTTTGAAACACCATTATAGACTAAATCTAATCAGCACTGTTTGAAACACCATTATAGACTAAATATAATCAGCACTGTTTGAAACACCATTATAGAGTAAATACCCTCAGCACTGTTTGAAACACCATTCTCGACTAAATATAATCAGCTCTGTTTGAAACAGCATTATAGACTAAATATAATCAGCACTGTTTGAAACACCATTATAGACTAAATACACTCAGCACCGTTTGAAACACCATATAGAGTAAATACCCTCAGCACTGTTTGAATCACCATTATAGACTAAATATAATCAGCACTGTTTGAAACACCATTATAGAGTAAATACCCTCAGCACTGTTTGAAACACCATTATAGACTAAATATAATCAGCTCTGTTTGAAACACCATTATAGACTAAATATAATCAGCACTGTTTGAAACACCATTATAGACTAAATATAATCAGCACTGTTTGAAACACCATTATAGACTAAATACCCTCAGCACCGTTTGAAACACCATTATAGACTAAATACCCTCAGCACTGTTTGAAACACCATTATAGACTAAATATAATCAGCACTGTTTGAAACACCATTATAGACTAAATACCCTCAGCACTGTTTGAAACACCATTATAGACTAAATACCATCAGCTTTGTTTGAAACACCATTATAGACTAAATATAATCAGCACTGTTTGAAACACCATTATATATTAAATGTAATCAGCACTGTTTGAAACACCAATATAGACTAAATACCCTCAGCACCGTTTGAAACACCATTATAGACTAAATACCCTCAGCACTGTTTGAAACACCATTATAGACTAATGACACTCAGCTCTGTTCGAAACACCATTATAGACTAAATACACTCAGCACTGTTTGAAAATCCATTATAGACTAAATACCCTCAGCTCTGTTTGAAACACCATTATAGACTAAATACCCTCAGCTCTGTTTGAAACACCATTATAGACTAAATATCATCAGCACTGTTTGAAACACCATTATAGACTAAATATAATCAGCTCTGTTTGAAACACCATTATAGACTAAATATAATCAGCTCTGTTTGAAACACCATATAGAGTAAATACCCTCAGCACTGTTTGAAACACCATTATAGACTAAATATAATCAGCTCTGTTTGAAACACCATTATAGACTAAATACCCTCAGCACTGTTTGAAACACCATTATAGAATAAATACACTCAACACTGTTTGAAACACCATTATGGACTAAATCTAATCAGCTCTATTTGAAAGACCATTATAGACTAAATATAATCAGCACTGTTTGAAACACCATTATACACTAAATATAATCAGCTCTGTTTGAAACACCATTATAGACTAAATATAATCAGCACTGTTTGAAACACCATTATAGAGTAAATACCCTCAGCACTGTTTGAAACACCATTCTAGACTAAATATAATCAGCTCTGTTTGAAACAACATTATAGACTAAATATAATCAGCACTGTTTTAAACAACATTATAGACAAAATACCCTCAGCACCGTTTGAAACACCATTATGGACTAAATCTAATCAGCTCTGTTTTAAACACCATTATAGAATAAATACACTCAACACTGTTTGAAACACCATTATGGACTAAATATAATCAGCTCTGTTTGAAACACCATTATAGACTAAATATAATCAGCACTGTTTGAAACACCATAATAGAGTAAATACCCTCAGCACTGTTTGAAACACCATTCTAGAATAAATACCCTCAACACTGTTTGAAACACCATTATAGGACTAAATCTAATCAGCTCTGTTTTAAACACCATTATAGACTAAATACACTCAGCACTGTTTGAAACACCATTATGGACTAAATCTAATCAGCTCTGTTTTGAAACACCCTTATAGACTAAATACCCTCAGCTCTGTTTGAAACACCATTATAGACTAATTACACTCAGCACTGTTTGAAACACCATTATAGACTAAATATAATCAACTCTGTTTGAAACACCATTATAGACTAAATATAATCAGCACTGTTTGAAACACCATTATAGAGTAAATACCCTCAGCTCTGTTTGAAACACCATTATAGAATAAATACACTCAACACTGTTTGAAACACCATAATGGACTAAATATAATCAGCACTGTTTGAAACACCATGATAGAGTAAATACCCTCAGCACTGTTTGAAACATCATTCTCGACTAAATATAATCAGCTCTGTTTGAAACAGCATTATAGAGTAAATATAATCAGCACTGTTTGAAACACCATTATAGACTAAATACACTCAGCACCGTTTGAAACACCATATAGAGTAAATATCCTCAGCACTGTTTGAAAGACCATTATAGACTAAATATAATCAGCACTGTTTGAAACACCATTATAGACTAAATACCCTCAGCACTGTTTGAAACACCATTATAGACTAAATATAATCAGCTCTGTTTGAAACACCATTATAGACTAAATATAATCAGCACTGTTTGAAACACCATTATAGACTAAATACCCTCAGCACCGTTTGAAACACCATATAAAGTAAATACCCTCAGCACTGTTTGAAACACCATTATAGACTAAATATAATCAGCACTATTTGAAACACCATTATAGACTAAATACCCTCAGCACTGTTTGAAACACCATTATAGACTAAATACCCTCAGCTTTGTTTGAAACACCATTATAGACTAAATATAATCAGCACTGTTTGAAACACCATTATATATTAAATGTAATCAGCACTGTTTGAAACACCAATATAGACTTAATACCCTCAATACCGTTTGAAACACCATATAGAGTAAATACCCTCAGCACTGTTTGAAACATCATTATAGACTAATGACACTCAGCTCTGTTCGAAACACCATTATAGACTAAAAACACTCAGCACTGTTTGAAAATCCATTATAGACTAAATACCCTCAGCTCTGTTTGAAACACCATTATAGACTAAATACCCTCAGCTCTGTTTGAAACACCAATATAGACTAAATATTATCAGCACTGTTTGAAACACCATTATATACTAAATATAATCAGCTCTGTTTGAAAGACCAATCATAGACAAAATATAATCAGCACTGTTTGAAACACCATTATAGACTAAATATAATCAGCTCTGTTTGAAACACCATTATAGACTAAATATAATCAGCACTGTTTGATACACCAAAATAGAGTAAATACAGTCAGCACTTTTGAAACACCATTATAGACTAAATATCCTCAGCTCTGTTTGAAACACCATTATAGACTAAATACCCTCAGCACTGTTTGAAACACCATTATAGACTAAATATCATCAGCACATGTTTGAAACACCATCATAGACTAAATACCCTCAGCACAGTTTTAAACACCATTATAGACTAAATACCCTCAGCACAGTTTTAAACACCATTATAGACTAAATACCCTCAGCACAGTTTTAAACACCATTATAGACTAAATACCCTCAGCACAGTTTGAAACGACCTTATAGACTAAATACCCTCAGCACTGTTTGAAACACCATTATAGACTAAAAACCCTCAGCACTGTTTGAAACACCATTATAGACTAAATCTAATCAGCACAGTTTGAAACACCATTATAGACTAATTACACTCAGCTTTGTTTGAAACACCATTATAAACTAATTACACTCAGCACTGTTTGAAAGACCATTATAGACTAAAAACACTCAGCACAGTTTTAAACACCATTATAGACTAAATACACTCAACCCTGTTTGAAACACCATTATGGACTAAATCTAATCAGCTCTGTTTTAAACACCATTATAGAATAAATACACTCAACCCTGTTTGAAACACCATTATGGACTAAATATAATCAGCTCTATTTGAAAGACCATTATAGACTAAATATATTCAGCACTGTTTGAAACACCATTATAGAGTAAATACCCTCAGCACTGTTTGAAACACCATTCTAGAATAAATACACTCAACACTGTTTGAAACACCATTAAGGACTAAATCTAATCAGCTCTGTTTGAAACACCATTATAGACTAAATATAATCAGCTCTGTTTGAAAGACCATTATAGACTAAATCTAACTCAGCTCTGTTTTAAACACCATTATAGACTAAATACCCTCAGCTTTGTTTGAAACACCATTATATACTAAATTACACTCAGCACTGTTTGAAACACCATTATAGACTAAATATAATCAACTCTATTTGAAAGACCATTATAGACTAAATATAATCAGCACTGTTTGAAACACCATTATAGACTAAATACCCTCAGCTCTGTTTGAAACACCATTATAGACTAAATACACTCAACACTGTTTGAAACACCATAATGGACTAAATCTAATCAGCACTGTTTGAAACACCATGATAGAGTAAATACCCTCAGCACTGTTTGAAACATCATTCTCGACTAAATATAATCAGCTCTGTTTGAAACAGCATTATAGAGTAAATATAATCAGCACTGTTTGAAACACCATTATAGACTAAATACCCTCAGCACCGTTTGAAACACCATATAGAGTAAATACCCTCAGCACTGTTTGAAAGACCATTATAGACTAAATATAATCAGCACTGTTTGAAACACCATTATAGACTAAATACCCTCAGCACTGTTTGAAACACCATTATAGACTAAATATAATCAGCACTGTTTGAAACACCATTATAGACTAAATACCCTCAGCACTGTTTGAAACACCATTATAGACTAAATATAATCAGCTCTGTTTGAAACACCATTATAGACTAAATATAATCAGCACTGTTTGAAACACCATTATAGACTAAATACCCTCAGCACCGTTTGAAACACCATATAGAGTAAATACCCTCAGCACTGTTTGAAACACCATTATAGACTAAATATAATCAGCACTGTTTGAAACACCATTATAGACTAAATACCCTCAGCACTGTTTGAAACACCATTATAGAATAAATACACTCAGCACTGTTTGAAAGACCATTATATACTAAATATAATCAGCACTGTTTGAAACACCTTTATATATTAAATGTAATCAGCACTGTTTGAAACACCAATATAGACTAATTACACTCAGCACTGTTTGAAACACCATAATAGACTAAATCTAATCAGCACTGTTTGAAACATCATTATAGACTAATTACACTCAGCTCTGTTCGAAACACCATTATAGACTAAAAACACTCAGCACTGTTTGAAAATCCATTATAGACTAAATACCCTCAGCTCTGTTTGAAACACCATTATAGACTAAATACCCTCAGCACCGTTTGAAACACCATATAGAGTAAATACCCTCAGCACTGTTTGAAACACCATTATAGACTAAATATAATCAGCTCTGTTTGAAACACCATTATAGACAAAATATAATCAGCACTGTTTGAAACACCATTATAGACTAAATATAATCAGCTCTGTTTGAAACACCATTATAGACTAAATATAATCAGCACTGTTTGATACACCAAAATAGAGTAAATACAGTCAGCACTTTTTGAAACACCATTATAGACTAAATATCCTCAGCTCTGTTTGAAACACCATTATAGACTAAATACCCTCAGCACTGTTTGAAACACCATTATTAGCTAAATATCATCAGCACATGTTTGAAACACCATCATAGACTAAATACCCTCAGCACAGTTTGAAACAACATTATTGACTAAATACCATCAGCACAGTTTTAAACACCATTATAGACTAAATACCCTCAGCACAGTTTTAAACACCATTATAGACTAAATACCCTCAGCACAGTTTGAAACGACCTTATAGACTAAATACCCTCAGCACTGTTTGAAACACCATTATAGACTAAAAACCCTCAGCACTGTTTGAAACACCATTATAGACTAAATCTAATCAGCTCTGTTTTAAACACCATTATAGAATAAATACACTCAACCCTGTTTGAAACACCATTATGGACTAAATATAATCAGCTCTGTTTGAAAGACCATTATAGACTAAATATATTCAGCACTGTTTGAAACACCATTATAGACTAAATACCCTCAGCACTGTTTGAAACACCATTATAGACTAAATACACTCAGCACTGTTTGAAACACCATTATAGGACTAAAATCTAATCAGCTCTGTTTGAAACACCATTATAGACTAAATACACTCAGCACTGTTTGAAACACCATTATGGACTAAATCTAATCAGCTCTGTTTGAAACACCCTTATAGACTAAATACCCTCAGCTTTGTTTGAAACACCATATAGAGTAAATACCCTCAGCACTGTTTGAAACACCATTATATACTAAATATAATCAGCTTTGTTTGAAAGACCATTATAGACTAAATATAATCAGCACTGGTTGAAACACCATTATAGACTAAATCTAATCAGCTCTGTTTTAAACACCATTATAGACTAAATACCCTCAGCACTGTTTGAAACACCATTATGGACTAAATCTAATCAGCACTGTTTGAAACACCATTATAGAGTAAATACCCTCAGCACTGTTTGAAACACCATTCTCGACTAAATATAATCAGCTCTGTTTGAAACACCATTATAGACTAAATATAATCAGCACTGTTTGAAACACCATTATAGACTAAATACCCTCAGCACCGTTTGAAACACCATATAGAGTAAATACCCTCAGCACTGTTTGAAACACCATTATAGACTAAATATAATCAGCACTGTTTGAAACACCATTATAGACTAAATACCCTCAGCACTGTTTGAAACACCATTATAGACTAAATATAATCAGCACTGTTTGAAACACCATTATAGACTAAATACCCTCAGCACTGTTTGAAACACCATTATAGACTAAATATAATCAGCTCTGTTTGAAACACCATTATAGAATAAATATAATCAGCACTGTTTGAAACACCATTATAGACTAAATACCCTCAGCACCGTTTGAAACACCATATAGAGTAAATACCCTCAGCACTGTTTGAAACACCATTATAGACTAAATATAATCAGCACTGTTTGAAACACCATTATATACTAAATACCCTCAGCACTGTTTGAAACACCATTATAGACTAAATACTATCAGCTCTGTTTGAAACACCATTATAGACTAAATACAATCAGCACTGTTTGAAACACCATTATATACTAAATGTAATCAGCACTGTTTGAAACACCAATATAGACTAAATACCCTCAGCACCGTTTGAAACACCATAATAGACTAAATACCCTCAGCACTGTTTGAAACATCATTATAGACTAATGACACTCAGCTCTGTTCGAAACACCATTATAGACTAAAAACACTCAGCACTGTTTGAAAATCCATTATAGACTAAATACCCTCAGCTCTGTTTGAAACACCATTATAGACTAAATACCCTCAGCTCTGTTTGAAACACCATTATAGACTAAATATTATCAGCACTGTTTGAAACACCATTATATACTAAATATAATCAGCTCTGTTTGAAAGACCAATCATAGACAAAATATAATCAGCACTGTTTGAAACACCATTATAGACTAAATATAATCAGCTCTGTTTGAAACACCATTATAGACTAAATATAATCAGCACTGTTTGATACACCAAAATAGAGTAAATACAGTCAGCACTTTTGAAACACCATTATAGACTAAATATCCTCAGCTCTGTTTGAAACACCATTATAGACTAAATACCCTCAGCACTGTTTGAAACACCATTATTAGCTAAATATCATCAGCACATGTTTGAAACACCATCATAGACTAAATACCCTCAGCACAGTTTGAAACAACATTATTGACTAAATACCATCAGCACAGTTTTAAACACCATTATAGACTAAATACCCTCAGCACAGTTTTAAACACCATTATAGACTAAATACCCTCAGCACAGTTTGAAACGACATTATAGACTAAATACCCTCAGCACTGTTTGAAACACCATTATAGACTAAAAACCCTCAGCACTGTTTGAAACACCATTATAGACTAAATATAATCAGCACTGTTTGAAACACCATTATAGACTAAATACCCTCAGCTTTGTTTGAAACACCATTATATACTAATTACACTCAGCACTGTTTGAAACACCATTATAGACTAAATACACTCAACACTGTTTGAACCACCATTATAGACTAAATACACTCAGCACTATTTGAAACACCATTATAGACTAAATACCCTCAGCTCTGTTTGAAACACCACTATAGACTAAATACCCTCAGCTTTGTTTGAAACACCATTATAGACTAAATATAATCAGCACTGTTTGAAACACCATTATAGACTAAATATATTCAGCACTGTTTGAAACACCATTATAGAGTAAATACCCTCAGCACTGTTTGAAACACCATTATAGAGTAAATACCCTCAGCACTGTTTGAAACACCATTATAGACTAAATATAATCAGCACTGTTTGAAACACCATTATAGACTAAATACCCTCAGCACTGTTTGAAACACCATTATAGAGTAAATATACTCAGCACTGTTTGAAACACCATTATATAATAAATACCCTCAGCTTGGATTGAAACACCATTATATACTAATTACACTCAGCACTGTTTGAAACACCATTATAGACTAAATACACTCAGCTCTGTTTGAAACACCATTATAGACTAAATATAATCAGCACTGGTTGAAACACCATTATAGACTAAATACCCTCAGCTCTGTTTGAAACACCATTATTGACTAAATATTATCAGCACTGTTTGAAACACCATAATATATTAAATGTAATCAGCACTGTTTGAAACACCATTATAGAGTAAATACCCTCAGCACTGTTTGAAACACCATTCTAGACTAAATATAATCAGCTCTGTTTGAAACACCATTATAGACTAAATATAATCAGCACTGTTTGAAACACCATTATAGACTAAATACCCTCAGCACCGTTTGAAACACCATATAGAGTAAATACCCTCAGCACTGTTTGAAACACCATTATAGACTAAATATAATCAGCACTGTTTGAAACACCATTATAGACTAAATACCCTCAGCACTGTTTGAAACACCATTATAGACTAAATATAATCAGCTCTGTTTGAAACACCATTATAGACTAAATATAATCAGCACAGTTTGAAACACCATTATAGACTAAATACCCTCAGCACCGTTTGAAACACCATATAGAGTAAATACCCTCAGCACTGTTTGAAACACCATTATAGACTAAATATAATCAGCACTGTTTGAAACACCATTATAGACTAAATACCCTCAGCACTGTTTGAAACACCATTATAGACTAAATACCCTCAGCTTTGTTTGAAACACCATTATAGACTAAATATAATCAGCACTGTTTGAAACACCATTATATATTAAATGTAATCAGCACTGTTTGAAACACCAATATAGACTAAATACCCTCAGCACCGTTTGAAACACCATATAGACTAAATACCCTCAGCACTGTTTGAAACACCATTATAGACTAAATACACTCAGCTCTGTTTGAAACACCATTATAGACTAAATACCCTCAGCACTGTTTGAAAATCCATTATAGACTAAATACCCTCAGCTCTGTTTGAAACACCATTATAGACTAAATACCCTCAGCACCGTTTGAAACACCATATAGAGTAAATATAATCAGCACTGTTTGAAACACCATTATATACTAAATATTATCAGCACTGTTTGAAAGACCATTATAGACAAAATATAATCAGCACTGTTTGAAACACCATTATAGACTAAATATAATCAGCTCTGTTTGAAACACCATTATAGACTAAATATAATCAGCACTGTTTGATACACCAAAATAGAGTAAATACAGTCAGCACTTTTGAAACACCATTATAGACTAAATATCCTCAGCTCTGTTTGAAACACCATTATAGACTAAATACCCTCAGCACTGTTTGAAACACCATTATAGACTAAATATCATCAGCACATGTTTGAAACACCATCATAGACTAAATACCCTCAGCACTGTTTGAAACACCATTATAGACTAAATACCATCAGCACAGTTTGAAACACCATTATAGACTAAATACCCTCAGCACTGTTTGAAACACCATTATAGACTAAATACCCTCAGCACTGTTTGAAACACCATTATAGACTAAATACCCTCAGCACTGTTTGAAACACCATTATAGACTAAATACACTCAGCACTGTTTGAAACACCATAATAGACTAAATCTAATCAGCACTGTTTGAAACATCATTATAGACTAATTACACTCAGCTCTGTTTGAAACACCATTATAGACTAAAAACACTCAGCACTGTTTGAAAATCCATTATAGACTAAATACCCTCAGCTCTGTTTGAAACACCATTATAGACTAAATACCCTCAGCACAGTTTGAAACGACATTATAGACTAAATACCCTCAGCACTGTTTGAAAAACCATTATAGACTAAAAACCCTCAGCACTGTTTGAAACACCATTATAGACTAAATAAACTCAGCACTGTTTGAAACACAGTTATAGACTAAATCTAATCAGCACTGTTTGAAACACCATTATAGACTAAATTCCCTAAGCTCTGTTTGAATCACCATTATAGACTAAATACCGTCAGCTTTGTTCAAAACACCATTATAGACTATATCTAAATAGCACTGTTTGAACAATCTTTATAGACTAATTACACTCAGCAGTGTTTGAAACACCATAATAGACTAAATCTAATCAGCTCTGTTTGAAACACCATTATAGACTAAATACTCTCAGCACTGTTTGAAACACCATTATAGACTAAATCTAATCAGCACTGTTTGAAACACCATTATAGACTAAATATAATCAGCACTGTTTGAAACACCATTATAGAGTAAATACCCTCAGCACTGTTTGAAACACCATTCTAGACTAAATATAATCAGCTCTGTTTGAAACAACATTATAGACTAAATATAATCAGCACTGTTTTAAACAACATTATAGACAAAATACCCTCAGCACCGTTTGAAACACCATATAGAGTAAATACCCTCAGCACTGTTTGAAACACCATTATAGACTAAATATAATCAGCACTGTTTGAAACACCATTATAGAGTAAATACCCTCAGCACTGTTTGAAACACCATTATAGACTAAATATAATCAGCTCTGTTTGAAACACCATTATAGACTAAATATAATCAGCACTGTTTGAAACACCATTATAGACTAAATATAATCAGCACTGTTTTAAACAACATTATAGACAAAATACCCTCAGCACCGTTTGAAACACCATATAGAGTAAATACCCTCAGCACTGTTTGAAACACCATTATAGACTAAATATAATCAGCACTGTTTGAAACACCATTATAGAGTAAATACCCTCAGCACTGTTTGAAACACCATTATAGACTAAATATCATCAGCTCTGTTTGAAACACCATTATAGACTAAATACAATCAGCACTGTTTGAAACACCATAATAGACTAAATCTAATCAGCACTGTTTGAAACACCATTATAGACTAAATACACTCAGCACGGTTTGAAACACCATAATAGACTAAATCTAATCAGCACTGTTTGAAACATCATTATAGACTAATTACACTCAGCTCTGTTCGAAACACCATTATAGACTAAAAACACTCAGCACTGTTTGAAAATCCATTATAGACTAAATACCCTCAGCTCTGTTTGAAACATCATTATAGACTAAATACCCTCAGCTCTGTTTGAAACACCATTATAGACTAAATATTATCAGCACTGTTTGAAACACCATTATATACTAAATATAATCAGCTCTGTTTGAAAGACCATTATAGACTAAATATAATCAGCACTGTTTGAAACACCATTATAGACTAAATATAATCAGCTCTGTTTGAAACACCATTATAGACTAAATATAATCAGCTCTGTTTGAAACACCATTATAGACTAAATACCCTCAGCACTGTTTGAAACACCATTATAGACTAAATACCCTCAGCACTGTTTGAAACACCATTATAGACTAAATATAATCAGCTCTGTTTGAAACACCATTATAGACTAAATATAATCAGCACTGTTTGAAACACCATTATAGACTAAATATAATCAGCTCTGTTTGAAACACCATTATAGACTAAATATAATCAGCACTGTTTGAAACACCATTATAGACTAAATACCCTCAGCACTGTTTGAAACACCATTATAGACTAAATATAATCAGCTCTGTTTGAAACACCATTATAGACTAAATATAATCAGCACTGTTTGAAACACCATTATAGACTAAATACCCTCAGCACCGTTTGAAACACCATTATGGACTAAATCTAATCAGCTCTGTTTGAAACACCATTATAGACTAAATACACTCAGCCCTGTTTGAAACACCATTATGGACTAAATATAATCAGCTCTATTTGAAACACCATTATAGACTAAATATATTCAGCACTGTTTGAAACACCATTATAGACTAAATACCCTCAGCACTGTTTGAAACACCATTATAGACTAAATACACTCAGCACTGTTTGAAACACCATTATGGACTAAATATAATCAGCTCTGTTTGAAACACCTTTATAGACTAAATATAATCAGCACTGTTTGAAAGACCATTATAGACTAAATATAATCAGCACTGTTTGAAACACCATAATAGACTAAATATGATCAGCACTGTTTGAAACACCATTATAGACTAAATATAATCAGCTCTGTTTGAAACACCATTATAGACTAAATACCCTCAGCACTGTTTGAAACACCATTATAGAATAAATACTCTCAGCACTGTTTGAAACACCATTATGGACTAAATACTAATCAGCTCTGTTTGAAACACCATTATAGACTAAATATAATCAGCACTGTTTGAAACACCATTATAGACTAAATATAATCAGCTCTGTTTGAAACACCATTATAGACTAAATATAATCAGCACTGTTTGAAACACCATTATAGAGTAAATACCCTCAGCACTGTTTGAAACACCATTATAGACTAAATATAATCAGCTCTGTTTGAAACACCATTATAGACTAAATATAATCAGCACTGTTTGAAACACCATTATAGACTAAATACCCTCAGCACCGTTTGAAACACCATTATGGACTAAATCTAATCAGCTCTGTTTTAAACACCATTATAGACTAAATACCCTCAGCTTTGTTTGAAACACCATTATAGACTAAATACAATCAGCTCTATTTGAAAGACCATTATAGACTAAATATATTCAGCACTGTTTGAAACACCATTATAGACTAAATACCCTCAGCACTGTTTGAAACACCATTCTAGACTAAATACACTCAGCACTGTTTGAAACACCATTAAGGACTAAATCTAATCAGCTCTGTTTTAAACACCATTATAGACTAAATACACTCAGCACTGTTTGAAACACCATTATAGACTAAATCCTAATCAGCTCTGTTTTAAACACCCTTATAGACTAAATACCCTCAGCTCTGTTTGAAACACCATTATATACTAATACACTCAGCACTGTTTGAAACACCATTATATACTAAATATAATCAACTCTGTTTGAAAGACCATTATAGACTAAATATAATCAGCACTCTTTGAAACACCATTATAGACTAAATACCCTCAGCACTGTTTGAAACACCATTATAGAATAAATACACTCAACACTGTTTGAAACACCATTATGGACTAAATCTAATCAGCACTGTTTGAAACACCATGATAGAGTAAATACCCTCAGCACTGTTTGAAACACCATTCTCGACTAAATATAATCAGCTCTGTTTGAAACAGCATTATAGACTAAATATAATCAGCACTGTTTGAAACACCATTATAGACTAAATACACTCAGCACCGTTTGAAACACCATATAGAGTAAATACCCTCAGCACTGTTTGAAACACCATTATAGACTAAATATAATCAGCACTGTTTGAAACACCATTATAGAGTAAATACCCTCAGCACTGTTTGAAACACCATTATAGACTAAATATAATCAGCTCTGTTTGAAACACCATTATAGACTAAATATAATCAGCACTGTTTGAAACACCATTATAGACTAAATACCCTCAGCACCGTTTGAAACACCATATAGACTAAATACCCTCAGCACTGTTTGAAACACCATTATAGACTAAATATAATCAGCACTGTTTGAAACACCATTATAGACTAAATATAATCAGCACTGTTTGAAACACCATTATAGACTAAATACCCTCAGCTTTGTTTGAAACACCATTATAGACTAAATATAATCAGCACTGTTTGAAACACCATTATATATTAAATGTAATCAGCACTGTTTGAAACACCAATATAGACTAAATACCCTCAGCACCGTTTGAAACACCATATAGAGTAAATACCCTCAGCACTGTTTGAAACACCATTATAGACTAATGACACTCAGCTCTGTTCGAAACACCATTATAGACTAAAAACACTCAGCACTGTTTGAAAATCCATTATAGACTAAATACCCTCAGCTCTGTTTGAAACACCATTATAGACTAAATACCCTCAGCTCTGTTTGAAACACCATTATAGACTAAATATTATCAGCACTGTTTGAAACACCATTATATACTAAATATAATCAGCTCTGTTTGAAGGACCAATATAGACTAAATATAATCAGCACTGTTTGAAACACCATTATAGACTAAATATAATCAGCTCTGTTTGAAACACCATTATAGACTAAATATAATCAGCACTGTTTGATACACCAAAATAGAGTAAATACAGTCAGCACTTTTGAAACACCATTATAGACTAAATATCCTCAGCTCTGTTTGAAACACCATTATAGACTAAATACCCTCAGCACTGTTTGAAACACCATTATAGACTAATTACACTCAGCACATGTTTGAAACACCATTATAGACTAAATACCCTCAGCACAGTTTGAAATACCATTATTGACTAAATACCCTCAGCACAGTTTTAAACACCATTATAGACTAAATACCCTCAGCACAGTTTGAAACACCATTATAGACTAAATACCCTCAGCACTGTTTGAAACACCATTATAGACTAAATACCCTCAGCACTGTTTGAAACACCATTATAGACTAAATACACTCAGCACTGTTTGAAACACCATTATAGACTAAATCTAATCAGCTCTGTTTGAAACACCATTATAGACTAAATACACTCAGCTTTGTTTGAAACACCATTATATACTAATTACACTCAGCACCGTTTGAAAGACCATTATAGACTAAATACACTCAGCACTGTTTGAAACACCATTATAGACTAAATACCCTCAGCACTGTTTGAAACACCATTATAGACTAAATACCCTCAGCACTGTTTGAAACACCATTATAGACTAAAAACCCTCAGCACTGTTTGAAACACCATTATAGACTAAATAAACTCAGCACTGTTTGAAACACAGTTATAGACTAAATATAATCAGCACTGTTTGAAACACCATTATAGACTAAATAATCCCTAAGCTCTGTTTGAATCACCATTATAGACTAAATATCGTCAGCTCTGTTCGAAACACCATTATAGACTATATCTAAATAGCACTGTTTGAACCATCTTTATAGACTAACTATAATCAGCAGTTTTTGAAACACCATAATAGACTAAATCTAATCAGCACTGTTTGAAACACCATTATAGACTAATTACACTCAGCACTGTTTGAAACACCATAATAGACTAAATCTAATCAGCACTGTTTGAAACACCATTATAGACTAAATATAATCAGCACTGTTTGAAACACCATTATAGAGTAAATACCCTCAGCACTGTTTGAAACATCATTCTCGACTAAATATAATCAGCTCTGTTTGAAACAGCATTATAGACTAAATATAATCAGCACTGTTTGAAACACCATTATAGACTAAATATAATCAGCACTGTTTGAAACACCAATATAGACTAAATACCCTCAGCACCGTTTGAAACACCATATAGAGTAAATACCCTCAGCACTGTTTGAAACATCATTATAGACTAATTACACTCAGCTCTGTTCGAAACACCATTATAGACTAAAAACACTCAGCACTGTTTGAAAATCCATTATAGACTAAATACCCTCAGCTCTGTTTGAAACACCATTATAGACTAAATACCCTCAGCTCTGTTTGAAACACCATTATAGACTAAATATTATCAGCACTGTTTGAAACACCATTATATACTAAATATTATCAGCACTGTTTGAAACACCATTATAGACAAAATATAATCAGCACTGTTTGAAACACCATTATAGACTAAATATAATCAGCTCTGTTTGAAACACCATTATAGACTAAATATAATCAGCACTGTTTGATACACCAAAATAGAGTAAATACAGTCAGCACTTTTGAAACACCATTATAGACTAAATATCCTCAGCTCTGTTTGAAACACCATTATAGACTAAATACCCTCAGCACTGTTTGAAACACCATTATAGACTAAATATCCTCAGCACATGTTTGAAACACCATCATAGACTAAATACCCTCAGCACAGTTTTAAACACCATTATAGACTAAATACCCTCAGCACAGTTTTAAACACCATTATAGACTAAATAACCTCAGCACAGTTTGAAACGACATTATAGACTAAATACCCCCAGCACTGTTTGAAACACCATTATAGACTAAAAACCCTCAGCACTGTTTGAAACACCATTATAGACTAAATACACTTAGCACTGTTTTAAACACAGTTATAGACTAAATCTAATCAGCACTGTTTGAAACACCATTATAGACTAAATACACTCAGCACCGTTTGAAACACCATATAGAGTAAATACCCTCAGCACTGTTTGAATCACCATTATAGACTAAATATAATCAGCACTGTTTGAAACACCATTATAGAGTAAATACCCTCAGCACTGTTTGAAACACCATTATAGACTAAATATAATCAGCACTGTTTGAAACACCATTATAGACTAAATATAATCAGCACTGTTTGAAACACCATTATAGACTAAATATAATCAGCACTGTTTGAAACACCAATATAGACTAAATACCCTCAGCACCGTTTGAAACACCATATAGAGTAAATACCCTCAGCACTGTTTGAAACACCATTATAGACTAAATTACACTCAGCACTGTTTGAAACACCATTATAGACTAAAAACACTCAGCACTGTTTGAAAATCCATTATAGACTAAATACCCTCAGCTCTGTTTGAAACACCATTATAGACTAAATACCCTCAGCTCTGTTTGAAACACCATTATAGACTAAATATTATCAGCACTGTTTGAAATACCATTATATACTAAATATTATCAGCACTGTTTGAAAGACCATTATAGACAAAATATAATCAGCACTGTTTGAAACACCATTATAGACTAAATATAATCAGCTCTGTTTGAAACACCATTATAGACTAAATATAATCAGCACTGTTTGATACACCAAAATAGAGTAAATACAGTCAGCACTTTTGAAACACCATTATAGACTAAATATCCTCAGCTCTGTTTGAAACACCATTATAGACTAAATACCCTCAGCACTGTTTGAAACACCATTATAGACTAAATATCCTCAGCACATGTTTGAAACACCATCATAGACTAAATACCCTCAGCACAGTTTTAAACACCATTATAGACTAAATACCCTCAGCACAGTTTTAAACACCATTATAGACTAAATACCCTCAGCACAGTTTGAAACGACATTATAGACTAAATACCCTCAGCACTGTTTGAAACACCATTATAGACTAAAAACCCTCAGCACTGTTTGAAACACCATTATAGACTAAATACACTTAGCACTGTTTTAAACACAGTTATAGACTAAATCTAATCAGCACTGTTTGAAACACCATTATAGACTAATTACACTCAGCTTTGTTTGAAACACCATTATAAACTAATTACACTCAGCACTGTTTGAAAGACCATTGTAGACTAAATACAATCAGCACTGTTTGAAACACCATTATATATTAAATGTAATCAGCACTGTTTGAAACACCAATATAGACTAAATACCCTCAGCACCGTTTGAAACACCATATAGAGTAAATACCCTCAGCACTGTTTGAAACATCATTATAGACTAATGACACTCAGCTCTGTTCGAAACACCATTATAGACTAAAAACACTCAGCACTGTTTGAAAATCCATTATAGACTAAATACCCTCAGCTCTGTTTGAAACACCATTATAGACTAAATACCCTCAGCTCTGTTTGAAACACCATTATAGACTAAATATTATCAGCACTGTTTGAAACACCATTATAGACTAAATATTATCAGCACTGTTTGAAAGACCATTATAGACAAAATATAATCAGCACTGTTTGAAACACCATTATAGACTAAATATAATCAGCTCTGTTTGAAACACCATTATAGACTAAATATAATCAGCACTGTTTGATACACCAAAATAGAGTAAATACACTCAGCACTGTTTGAAACACCATTATAGACTAAATATCCTCAGCTCTGTTTGAAACACCATTATAGACTAAATACCCTCAGCACTGTTTGAAACACCATTATAGACTAAATATCCTCAGCACATGTTTGAAACACCATCATAGACTAAATACCCTCAGCACAGTTTTAAACACCATTATAGACTAAATACCCTCAGCACAGTTTTAAACACCATTATAGACTAAATACCCTCAGCACAGTTTGAAACGACATTATAGACTAAATACCCTCAGCACTGTTTGAAACACCATTATAGACTAAAAACCCTCAGCACTGTTTGAAACACCATTATAGACTAAATACACTTAGCACTGTTTTAAACACAGTTATAGACTAAATCTAATCCGCACTGTTTGAAACACCATTATAGACTAATTACACTCAGCATTGTTTGAAACACCATTATAAACTAATTACACTCAGCACTGTTTGAAAGACCATTATAGACTAAATACACTCAGCACAGTTTTAAACACCATTATAGACTAAATACCCTCAGCACAGTTTGAAACGACATTATAGACTAAATACCCTCAGCACTGTTTGAAAAACCATTATAGACTAAAAACCCTCAGCACTGTTTGAAACACCATTATAGACTAAATAAACTCAGCACTGTTTGAAACACAGTTATAGACTAAATCTAATCAGCACAGTTTGAAACACCATTATAGACTAAATTCCCTAAGCTCTGTTTGAATCACCATTATAGACTAAATACCGTCAGCTTTGTTCAAAACACCATTATAGACTATATCTAAATAGCACTGTTTGAACAATCTTTATAGACTAATTACACTCAGCAGTGTTTGAAACACCATAATAGACTAAATCTAATCAGCTCTGTTTGAAACACCATTATAGACTAAATACTCTCAGCACTGTTTGAAACACCATTATAGACTAAATCTAATCAGCACTGTTTGAAACACCATTATGGACTAAATATAATCAGCACTGTTTGAAACACCATTATAGAGTAAATACCCTCAGCACTGTTTGAAACATCATTCTCGACTAAATATAATCAGCTCTGTTTGAAACAGCATTATAGACTAAATATAATCAGCACTGTTTGAAACACCATTATAGACTAAATACACTCAGCACCGTTTGAAACACCATATAGAGTAAATACCCTCAGCACTGTTTGAATCACCATTATAGACTAAATATAATCAGCACTGTTTGAAACACCATTATAGAGTAAATACCCTCAGC